>NC_135701.1:22625029-22710029 GCF_964276395.1 Gasterosteus aculeatus | reverse complement strand
CCCTTCACCTGCCCCCCCCCTTCACCTGCCCCCCCCCAAAAGATACACAAGTTATAAAATATAGAAAAAAAATACTATTTGTACATTATAAAATAGATGATATAGAAGAACCCTCTTTAAGATCAGTTTATTTCCAAATATCTATAAATCCACCGTTGATTTGACAATGCAGAGCTGGTTCCTGTGTGGGGGGGGGGGGGGGGGGGGGGGGGGGGGGGGCGGGGCTCTGTTGGCATTAATGCAGCTCGACGCCCACATTTACACAAGAGGATCCATTGATCAGCTCGAAGGGTCGAGGCAGCATGGATTTCTTTTAATGCGAACGCTCTTCTGCTGACCCTGAAATACTTCATAACAACTTAATAACCATCAATAAGGATCATTGATCATCGCGTTCAACCGACGAACCCGAGGAAACGTCTCATGGGGCTTTAGAAAACATCATCGTACAGTGTGAGGAGATCCCGGATTCATCTCGTTTCTTCTCTTCTGCTCGTTAAAACGTGTTGGGACGTCACGGGGGGGTTCGCCCCTCCCCCGAGGAGACGTGCTGCGTGGCCCCTCCCCCGGAGATACGAGTCATCACACGGAGAATCAAACCTGCGAGTCTGAAGACGTCTCACGTGAACCACGAGGAGCATTAAAATGCTTTGATGGTTCAATGTTTCCACTCACGTAACCATGACAACAGACATTTAGGCTGACTTCATTTCGCCAATTCTCACCCGACTACAGAAACCGTAAAACCTCTGAGATAATCACTTGGTGGAAGCTGCTCTCTGTCAGCAGGGGAGGGCGATGAAGACCCCCTCAGGGGGGCAAAGGGAGGGGGGGGGGTCATAGTGTAAAAAGTGAAACGGCATCTGGGAGAGAAATCCGCCCAGAAGCAAATCAGCGTTCTTAATAAGCAATTGGCGGAACCCCCCCCCGACCCCCCTCGCTCCGAAAAAAAAATCCTTTTCATCAGCACTTCAGAGTCTCGGGGACAAAGACAATCAGGGACGGGGGCGTCAGAAATCTTTAGCGGGTCGATGGCCTCAGCGAGTCGCCTCCTCTCGGACGGGGCGTCGAAATAGATTAAAAGCTGCCACTGTCACTTTGTCATGAGGAGGATGCTCAACTTTATCCGCCCCCCCCCCTCCCCACTCGGATTCTGTGTGGTCGGCAGCTTTCTTCTCTGCTGCCGATACTCGCTGGACCGCGGAGATGAAACCTCCTGAAATAAAAGCATCCAGAGATCTCACGTAGTTCACATTAAAGCACCAGGCCTGGTCTCTGATTGGCTGAGGCCTAAAGAAAGTGACCGGTGGGACGTCAGAGTCAGTCAGTGGGGGACCGGCTTGGTCTTAGTCCTGATGGACCTCAGCCTCCTACCAGATGGAAGGGGCACAAACAGGTTTTGTCCGGGGTGAGAGGGGTCGGCTACCATCTTTGTAGCTGCTTCAGAGACCTGGAAGCGAACAAGTCCTGCAGGGACGGCAGATTACAGCCGATCACCCTCTCTGCAGAGCGGAGGACACGCTGCAGCCTGCCCTTGTCCTTGGCTGTGGCTGCAGCGTACCAGACGCTGATGGAGGAGCAGAGGATGGACTCCATTATGGCCGTGTAGAAGTGGACCATCATCGTCAGCACAACGCTTCAGGGTGTGAGGGGAGACAGAGTCCGGGCCGGCTGCCTTACGGGGGTTTTGTCTTTTAAAGGGTCGTTGCTGGTCTCTGATTGGCCGTCTGTCTCCTGGCAGCGATGCTACTGAGGATTCTGGGTTAAAACACTATAAATAATAATAAAACAGATGATGTCATCACACACACGTCCGTTCATCATCGTTCTTTTACTGAGGTTTAAAGTGCTGCCAAATCAGAAGATATTCAGCTCAACACAGAACTAGGGCCTCTTCTTCCTTATCTTAGTAACCCCCCCCCTCACACACACACACACTCCTACCAGCCTACCTACCCCCCCCCATCTATCTAACAGCATATTAGTCTTGTTTCAGGGCTGTTAAGTCCAATTCCTCAACACTGCGTTCTCTTTGAAGCCCCCCCCTTCCGCCCTCAACACATACACAAATACACACACATACTCTTATATACCTACTACCCCCCCCCCCCCTCCCCCAGCTCTGACTAAAAGCTCCGTCTCTTCTCTCTTTTGATTGAAAGTGACAGTGGCGCTGCTTTATCAGACCTAGACATGTGTGTTTGTTAAAGTGTGTGTGGATGGACCCCCCCCCCACTCTATGCAGCCCACCTGATTATTGACAGGAGGACCAGTGTGTGTGTGTGTGTGTGTGTGTGTGTGTGTGTCGGTCAGGTTGTGAAGATCAGGGCAACAATTACAGCTCGCTGCTCCGCTGAGCCTCACACACACTTCATGCTGTCACTGGATATTACAGTTAACAGGGAGGTGTGTGTGTGTCTGTGTGCCAGCGAGTAAAAAACTCACGGAAAAAACTAAATATATTTTGACTGTTTTTTTTCAAATTAAACCAAAAATACCAGAGATACAACAGATTTTACTTTTGGTCAAAAACAAGAGGGTTTACAGCGACCTCCGGAGGCCGTACAGCGACCCGGACTGTTTGAAGGGTGAGGAGGTCAAGAGGTCAGCGAGTGTCCTCACAAAGAGAGAAGATGATTGTGCGTCTGCTGTTTTAATTCTGACCTTCTCTTGCTGCTTAAAGCTAATAAATGTCTCTCTGTGTTTTATGTGCGTGTGTGTGTGTGTGTGTGTGTGTGTGTGTGCGTGTGTGCGTGTGTGTGCGTGTGCGTGTGTGTGTGTCAGGTGCGAGCGCTGCGACCGCAGCTTCACACAGGCCACTCAGCTCAGCCGCCACCAGCGACTCCCCAACGAGTGTAAACCCGTGAACGAGAGCAGCGAGTCCATCGAGGTGGACTAACCCCCCCGACGCCGCCCCCCCCTCCGACCCCCCCACCAGCTGACGGACACGCGTTCACCTCGAGGCGGCTACATTGTGACGCTTCTTTTCTTGTTCTTCTCGGCCTTCCCCACTTCCCCAGACCCCCCCGGCCCCCCCGCATTGTTTTAACGGACCGACGGATAGATCCGTGTCTCTGTAACGCGTCCGTAATGGAAGCGGAGAGAAGTCGATGCTCCTGGATGCAGTTTGTGTGATTTAAACAGCCGGGGGGGCACGTGTAGTATCTCTGCACAAACACCGGGTACTATCTAAGTACTTTCTACTGGGTACCTCCAGGTATAGACGTGGTACTTTTACCTCCACTACACCTCAGACACCAGTTTGTGTTCCTCATTGAGCCAAAACACGTTTTCCCCTGAAGGCCTCGTGTTGAATAAACAGCTCCTCCTCAACCTGCCAATTATTATATGTCTTAATATTAATGTCAATATTTTATGTTGAAAAATGTCCATATGATAACTAGGAGATCGTCTGCATAGAAACACATTGTGTTGATGTTTGTCGCCTGGCAACCAGAAAAAAGAAGATGTACCGAAGACGCATCGTCATTATTGACGAACTTTGTCTTCACATTTAGTCGCCTGAGTGAAAACGTCGGGACTTTAAACAGACTTTATGACTTTAAAGAACTTTAAGCGACACTTTCATCAAACCAAAGATCCAGATGAACTCTCAGAGCGATGCAGATTTCTTCCTTTGGGGGGACAAGGATATTTATTGGAGACTTTTGGGGGTTGTGGGGGGGGTCTGGTAAGGTTGCCCCTCCGAAGAAAAAATACCAAAAAGAGTGCGACCTTTTGTCTTCTTTTGTTGTTTTTATTTCTTTCTTGCGACAGCGATGCCAAAGGAGGGACGGAGACCAAAGCCAGAGGACACGAGGGACAAGGCGGACGTCCCGGGACGAAACAGGTTTACAAAATAAAATGACACCACAGAGGATGTATTGTACAGAAAATAAAAAATAAAAATACCAAAGGAGGAAAAACCAACATAAATTATATTTATCTTCTGGCACTTTGGTTTTAAAGTCATGTCATATTTTGGTGTTGATGGATGTAAAGACGGTGGAGAAAAGGGAGATTTCTTATAGAAATAATCCTCCAGTTGTCAGCTATGAAGTTTACACACAGCATGTGTTTAAAATGTACTCTTGGTTCAAGTTGCTTTGTCTCTTTCTCGTTTATTGAAATCATTTTCTTCCCTTTTATCTTCCGATGAGCATAAATGTGACTTTTCTCCTGTTTGCGTGTAAATAGTCGCTATGATACACTTTGTGTTGAAAGGACTCGTCACACAGGCTTAAAAAAGCTTTAACAACAGTAAACGTGTGACTCCTCCCCCAAAGACCTGGAGCACAACCCTCCCAGTTCATTTATTTATTTAAGTCCATTTCCCATAGAACTCAATGTGCTTCCTGCTGCCTCAGTAAGAACTTCTGCAGAGCGTCCAGGACCTGCTTGTCCTGCAGAACATTTTTTGGGGACTTTTAAACACATTTTCACATATTTTTATTTTGGGTCGTTATTGTTTCAGATGCATTCAACTGTCTTTAAAAGTTTCGAGGATTAAATATGAAGTTGCCTCCATCTTACATGTGTGTCGATGCTTTGCAGGCATCACATGTTTGCTGTTGTATCCCCAAAAGGTCCCCAAATCCCCCGAATATCAACGCTTCAAATCCACAAAAAGGACGAGTGAGAAATATATAATCAATAAATTCAACACATTTCAGAGTGTTTTCCGCTCATAAACTCTGAATAATTAGTATAATACGGGTAGATGAAATGCAGCGCTCTGATTGGTTGAGAGTGAGTCAGGGTGCATTATTGAGCGGTAATGTACAGTTGCTGTTCACATTGACCCGAGCGTTGCGTATCACTGCGCTCACAGTAACAACTTAGATTTTGTGCGATCGTTAGTTGACATTTCAGCTTTTAGCTCGTTGGCCGAAAACCCCCCGGAAATCCCACAAATGATCGTTTTCAGGCAATGTGAGCTGGATGTACATATTTACACATAGATCTTCTGTAGGAAATAATTCTTTCTATTGTTTAACAAGTTTTTAAACAGCTTCATATCGACACGATCATTGTGGGAAAAGGAGAAAACGACGTAAAACTTTCATTAGAGTTGAAATTGTTCATCCTCTTGTTCTTTAAATATTGTATTTCTCCTCTTTTTGTCCTGAATACAATTATTATTCTGTTATAATAATAATGATCATCACTTACTTGTCCATCGTTGTCCTCACTCTTCTGTGATTGGGGCATTTATAAAAAGGGGTGTGGCTTCAAAATGACCTGAGATCATCACTTAAATGTGTTTTTCAAGCTCTGCAGATTATTTTTTTTTTTTACAAACCGCCACACAGGAAGTGGAGTTACTGATCAACAGCTGCTAATAATCTGTAACACACACACAGACACACACAGACACACACACACACACACACACACACACACAGCCTTGACCTGCGCTCCATCAGTCCTTCCAGCTTCCCGTCTGATTTTAGAGATTATTCCATCGAGGATTCAACAAATTCACCAGAACAAACACGTCTGCGGCTCCGACGCATCAATCAGGGCTTTTTTTTTACTGTGGGAACCAAACAAGTGACGACTCAGCCAACTGGCTCCGCCTCCTTTCACGAACACGTGGAACGAGGCCCGATCACGTCGCACGTGGCGGTTTGTGGAAGTGGTCGTTTTAAATGTGTTCATGAGGAGAAGAAACAAACCGAGGACGACGGACACAAAGAAACAAACACGTCCCTCATGATTGGATCTACTGAATAACAACAAGAGAAGAAGAAAGACACCAAGAATAACAACGTCAGGTTACACAATGTGTGTGTGTGTGTGTGTGTTCAACGGTTGTGTCTGCTTATGGGTGGAATTTCCTGTGGGGGGGGGGGGGGGGGGTCGGAGGGGCAAGAGGTCACACTTTCAAAACCAATTAGACATGAAGCTCAACGTTTTGTTCCTCTTAATTGGAAACATGTTGGAAGGTTTTACTGTGAGAAAATTTGTCTTCTGCTGATCTGAGGGTTAAAGAGTGTGTGTGTGTCTGTGTGTGTATCTTTGTGTGTGTGTGTCTGTGTGTTAACTGATTTACAAAGTTGGATTCCAACAACTGGAAACATCAGCTCCTTTTGCTCCCTTTCAAACACAAAATGTTTTATGTCAAACAGTAATATTATGGTAATAATGTTATTATATATATATATATATATATATATATATAATATATACTGTATATAATATATACATTGTCGTAAAATATAAAAAATCATAGAAAAAAGGTAACAATATATTTAAAAAATTAACATGGAAAACAAAGGGGCGCAGGGAACCAGCGGTATGATGTCGTCTCCAACAAAAATAAGGAAAAAAAACAATATTCAACAAATAAAAATAGAATTACAAAAAAGAAGTGAAGGCAGAACATCAGAAACTAGAAGAACAAGCTGGATAAAATAAATCAAAAATGAAGAGTCAGAGTATAGAATCTCATAAAACCTCTTGAATGTCATGTTAAAATCATAGCTCAGTATTAAATTAAAGCATAAGTCAGAAATATCTAAAGATCAATTCTGTGACTTTATTCAACATATTAGCACCATCTCATTAATAATACATATTTTATAAATATATTCAAAACACCAAGGATGAATAAAAAAAAGACCATTTAGACACCAGATGTTTTCCCCAAAACAATTTATTGAGAACAAACTTAGAAATCAGTTTGTTCTCTGATGATAAAAATAAGTTTCACAGCATCACAAATATTAATACCTTCTACTCTGTACAGACTCATATCGCACTAATAACTTAACAAATAATCGTTTTAAAAGATCAAAGAACCGCTCGCCTTCTCACGTTCACAAGCGCAATGACAGCGGTCACGCCTCAGAGCCCCGCCCCCTCCCTCAGAGCCCCGCCCCCTCCCTCATGGCCTCCTGGATCTGCCTGTTGAGCTCGGAGATGATCCGGTCCTCGTGGGTGTAGACGCCGGTCCTCAGCAGAGTGTCTCTCTCCTCCAGCAGGCGGCTCAGGTGCTCCTCGGCGCCCTCGTTTGGGCTGCGTGTGGGGGCGGGGCCAGCCGAAGAGGGGGCGGGGCCTAATTTGTCCTCCTGCTGCTTTAATCTGTCAAAGAAGCCACCAGACATTCGTTCATTAAAAAAAACATTGTAACAACAATGATACAATTTTTTTAATCTATTGATTAATATATATATATATATATATATATATATATATATATATAATTAATCCTTTTGACTACCTGTTAATACTACCTGATGTACTCAGACATTTATTCCGTGTATTACCTGTTGTCCCATTGACTGTTACTCTTGTATTTAATATGAATTTTTGTTTTTCATACGCTGACTTCTCCGTGTTTCTTTGCGACGGATCCGTTCGTCGTCGCTCTTCACCTGTTGAGTTGGTTCTTGATGTCGTCCAGCTCCCGCCTCTCCAGTTGGACCGCCTCCTTCTGCTCGGTTGCTAGGTAACGCAGCCTCATGGCCTCCAGCTCCGCCTGCTGCTTCTTCAGGCGCGTCATGGCGTTCTCCTGCTCCCGCTGCAAATAGAGGATGAATGTACGATGGGGGGAGTTTCCTCACAGAGGTTGTGTGTGTTTCAGAAGTGAAAGTCTGCAGCGTGGAGACGATTCAGGGTTGAAACGAGCAGGAAGCTCAGCAGAATAATTCATCTCTAAAATCTACTTTATTTACATGCGAGGATGTCAGGAATAATTCAAGGGAATCAACAGAAGAGATTACACAGGAGAGCGTTACGTTCTGCCTTTCACAGAGCAGAGCCTGAACGCATCACAGACGTGGACCTGTTGGCCGTTAGCGGCTAACATGGCTAACTGGTTGTTAACAATGTCACATGAACATTAATACCAGGAACAAGTCTTTATGTCGGAATATGGAGGGGAATCCTTCTCCCCCCAGCATCGTTGGTATGGTTTATATATATATATATATATATATATATACATATATATATATATATATATAAAACATAACATGTGTTTTCAGGGCGACAACGTGAGTTCTTCAGGCCGCTGCTGGTGTTTTTACAGCGATAAGTAGGAGATAAGAGACTGCGTCTGTTTGTGTGATAACGTTTAACCTCTGTGTTAAAGTTTAACACGCTTTATTTGTTTTAGCGTCGCTATGGAAACTCGTTCCTTCAGGGGAACTGTGCAGAACTAAAAGGGTGGCTTTAAATCGGTAACTATCCCATCAGCTCTCTTCATCCAGTTCTAAACATGGTGCTCAGGTACCGTGCTGTGAATGGATGGGGTCCAGCTTCCATCCAGGACCTGGTCCAACCCAACATCTCGACCTCTGACCTCTCCGCTCTGCATGTGATAAACTGCTTGTTCCTCCTCACTGAGAGCAAAACACTCCACTAGATCTCCACTCTCTGCTGTCCTCCTTCAGATATCTGACAGACGTTCTTCTAGTTTCAGCTTATTTCTGACACATTCTTTGTAAAAGTCTCAGAGGATTCGGAGATTAGAAAATGTTCTCCTTTTTGGGTTTTTTGTTGATGTTTTTGCAGTCTGGTTTTCTTCACTGAGTCCACAGAGGTTGAACTAATAAGAGGGAACCATCAGCGTCTCCACTGGGACCAGTACCACCGCTGTGTGAGGCAGACAGGGGGGGGCCAGGGGGGCATTATTGACGTTAAGCCATTGTCCTGCAGGACCCCCCCCCCCACCCGCTGGTGGACTTTAACAAAGAAAGAACCTCTTTTGGGTCCCGACCTTCTTCTACGAGTTCAGAACTTTCATCTCGTCCCCCCCCCCCCTCGCTCCCCCTCCAGGGAGAACTTTTATGATCCGACTTCTTGAGCTAAACAGAGCGCCATGCGAGGCGCTGAGCGCATTTGTGTAAATACACGCTTGATATCTTAGAGGGGGGGTGAGAGGGGAGGGGGGGCGAATATACACACAGACTGAGGAGTTAGCACTCGGCTAGCTGGTTGCTCAACGCAAACCCCAGGGATGATTAATAGGTGTGTGTGTGTGTGTGTGAGGGGGGGGGACACGCTCAGCACCGAACCCCCTTAGAGCTGCATAAATCACACCGTGTTTTCTTTACAATGATGTGGCACTTAGAGCGGGGGAGGAAGGGGGAGAAGGGGGGAGAGGAAAAAGAAAATAAAAGAGGGGAGGATTAAAAAGTGAAAAAGAAGAAAGGAAAATAAAGTTAAGAGCTGCTGGTAGAACGAGAAAAGGGAGAGAAACGGGAGAGAGGAGAGGCAACGGGTGAGGAGTGAGCGGGTGAGGAGTGAGCGGGCGAGGAGTGAGCGGGTGAGGAGTGAGCGGGTGAGGAGTGAGCGGGTGAGGAGTGAGCGGGTGAGGAACAGAGAGGTCCAGTTCTTCCAGCTGCTTGATGTCAGTAACAGTTATTAGTTTGTCAGATAAGCTGTGTGTGTTTACTTTAGACTAGAGAGCCACTTAGTGTGACTGTGTGTGTGTGTGTGTGTGTCTGTGTGTTACTGTGTGTGTGTTACTGTGTGTGTGTTTCTGTGTGTGCGTGTGTGTGTGTGACTGTGTCCAGGAGAAGAGTGAGCGATAAAGAAAAAGGTGTTTTTACACCAGAGACAAATATTTAGCGGAGCACGAAGTAGACGATGTAACGTGTGAGAGCCATGAATCACACACACACACACACACACACACACACACACACACACACACACACACACACACACACACACAAACAAAAATATTGTGTGTGTGTGTGTGTATGTAGAAAAACACACATACGTATCCTCCTTAAACATGTATCCATATCTAATAACCATACAAAATGTTTTACAAAAATAAACACGCAAAATAAAATAGAAATGAAGTCAGGTCGGTACATTAGAAGCATCTGTGAATCATTTAACGCTGTAAGAACTTTGGATGTTGAAGCTCGTTTGTCGTCTCTGTTGTGGCGTTTTGATTCACGTTCCGCCTGCAGGTGTGTGAGCGTACCTGCTTGAACCTGGCCAGCTCCTTTAAGGCCCGCCCCCACTGCTGCTTGTAGTGCAGCTTGGACTTGGTGGTGGACTCCAGCTTCCGCTCCAGCTCCACCTTAGAACCCCACCAGGAAGACCTCCGTCACTCTTTAACACTCAACGTCTTACTGTACATAAACATTCATTCTGCTGCTGCTCGGCGTTAAAGGGTTAAAGTAGCTTGTGTGTGTGTGACGTCTAAATGTTCAAATCAAAACAATCCTTTTTTTAAATGATGATCACATGAATAAATAATAATTCAATAATATAACAATTATCTGAAAAGTGTCAATTGGAGAATATGCATTTTTACATTGTGATGCGGGTACGTAACCTCGTGTTGCAAATACATGAGTATGAATAACGTTAATAGGGTTGACAACCTTCTCCAGAGTGAGCAGGTTGACCTCTGACTGCAGCCTGAACTCCGGCCTCACGTTCTGTTGCTCTCTGAACAGCTGGAACTCTTTCTCCAGCTGTTTGTAGCGAGCCTCTGCGTCTGACATCTGGACAACACAAAGCTTCACGAGTTAAAGCTGCATTCTGTGTAGTGACCAGCAGGGGGCGACTCCTCTGCTCCCATAGACGTCTATGAGGAAATGACTCTACTTGTCTGTAGTGACCAGCAGGGGGCGACTCCTCTGCTCCCATAGACGTCTATGAGGAAATGACTCTACTTCTCTGTAGTGACCAGCAGGGGGCGACTCCTCTGCTCCCATAGACGTCTATGAGGAAATGACTCTACTTCTCTGTAGTGACCAGCAGGGGGCGACTCCTCTGCTCCCATAGACGTCTATGAGGAAATGACTCTACTTCTCTGCAGTGACCAGCAGGGGGCGACTCCTCTGCTCCCATAGACGTCTATGAGGAAATGACTCTACTTCTCTGTAGTGACCAGCAGGGGGCGACTCCTCTGCTCCCATAGACGTCTATGAGGAAATGACTCTACTTCTCTGTAGTGACCAGCAGGGGGCGACTCCTCTGCTCCCATAGACGTCTATGAGGAAATGACTCTACTTCTCTGTAGTGACCAGCAGGGGGCGACTCCTCTGCTCCCATAGACGTCTATGAGGAAATGACTCTACTTCTCTGTAGTGACCAGCAGGGGGCGACTCCTCTGCTCCCATAGACGTCTATGAGGAAATGACTCTACTTGTCTGTAGTGACCAGCAGGGGGCGACTCCTCTGCTCCCATAGACGTCTATGAGGAAATGACTCTACTTGTCTGTAGTGACCAGCAGGGGGCGACTCCTCTGCTCCCATAGACGTCTATGAGGAAATGACTCTACTTCTCTGTAGTGACCAGCAGGGGGCGACTCCTCTGCTCCCATAGACGTCTATGAGGAAATGACTCTACTTCTCTGTAGTGACCAGCAGGGGGCGACTCCTCTGCTCCCATAGACGTCTATGAGGAAATGACTCTACTTCTCTGTAGTGACCAGCAGGGGGCGACTCCTCTGCTCCCATAGACGTCTATGAGGAAATGACTCTACTTCTCTGTAGTGACCAGCAGGGGGCGACTCCTCTGCTCCCATAGACGTCTATGAGGAAATGACTCTACTTCTCTGTAGTGACCAGCAGGGGGCGACTCCTCTGCTCCCATAGACGTCTATGAGGAAATGACTCTACTTCTCTCCTGATTTATTCCCTCAGTAAACATTGTAAACATGAGTTTATGGTCTCAGTCTCTAGTTTCAAGTCTTCTTCTACACAACATGATGTTCATTTAGTGAATTAAGTCCCTCCCCCATAGTCCTTATATGGTCACTTCCTGTCCACCGGTTGCAAAAATCAACAAACTCAAGGCTTCATCAGTCCACAAAAGTGACGTCGCCATGACGACCATCCGCTGAGTCTGTACCTGCTGCAGCAGGCGCACTCGCTCCTCCTCCACCTGTCGCACTTTGTCCCTCTCCAGCGCCACCCGGTGGTCACAGTCCTGCTGCAGCCTCCTGCCGGCCTCCTGCAGCTCCCTGTGGGCGAGGTCGTGTTCGGCCTGCAGCTCCTTCTGCAGCCGCCGGGTCTGAGCAGGCAAACCGCGTTAGAGACGAGCTTAAGAGTATGAACAAAGCCATCAGCGCACTTCTTCTGTTTGTCTGAGCGAATATAAAGTCAAGTGGCGCCTCCTTGTGATGCAGCGAGAGAACAACACAGTATAATATTGAATTAGATAAAAACATGCTTTGACTTGTATGTGATTACATCTATATTGTTTGAATAAATGTGGACTTAAGACTTCATCAGCGAGAAATACAAATTGTATTTTTCACTATTTTAGTATTTTATATTCTAGTGTCAAAACGACTAATTGCCCACGATCCTTTTATTGATTCATCACTAAAACATCAGCAGAAACCTTTCAGCCTTCAGTTAGTTTCACTGAAGTCTCCGTTTGTTGCTATTAAAGCTGCAACGATTAGACGACTATAAAAAAATCATCCACGTGGATTTCTATCGTATGTTATAAAAAGATTGAGAGCTACAGGAAGCGCTGCTTCTATTGTCGACGCGCACCGAGGAAGAAGTTCATCAGGTTGAACGAGGGTTGTTCGACGTTTTAAAAGGCGCTGAGCCTCAGTCTTCTATCTAAGCCGTGTTAACTTAAGGTTTACACCTAAATGTAATGAAAACACAACGTCTCGTGGAGAATGTTTGCTAACGCACAGCTAGGTTAAGTGAATAGTTACCGTTAACCTCCACTTAGCACTCTTCAAACACAAGATCATGGGAAAAAATGATTTCCTATCAACACAATTACCAGAGATCTACTCCACATTATAAAAACCTACACCGTGATAATTGAAGCGCTGCGTTTTTATCTTTCTCTTTTAGCACTAAACATGGTGCACGAGTTTGTCCTTCAGAGGCTCGTGCATCAGATGAAGGAGACAGAACATCCTCAACACGCGCGTCACTATTTTGAGTTACTTTTAAAACCTTATTTGCACTTTTTCTTTACTTTTAAATGCATATTTGCACTTACATTTTGTATTGCTATTCAATGCATTTATTATGAGGATTACATTTGTATTAACTTGTTACTCAAATACATTTGAAGTTCAAAATCCAAAGTGATTGGATGGAAATAAACGGTTGCTATGAATCCTCCAGCGCCGGAATATTTCAATCAGTGGAGAGACACTTTATTTAATCAATGAACATCAATGTTTAAGAGTAAGTCAGCACATTGAAGTGACTCATTGATTTAAGGAACCTCACTAAATAAGAACAAAGCGACCAGTTGAACTGGACTAAATGTTTTCATCGTTCACGTTAGAAGACTAAAGAAGAGTCTGACCTCCAGCTCGGCTTCAGCCAGCTGCTTCTCTCTGGTCTGCAGGTCGGACAGCGTCCTCTGCAGCGTCTCCTCCAGCGCGCTGAACTCCGCCTCCTGCACACAGGCCTCGTTAGTCACACGGTCAACGCCGGCTGTGGGTGTTGGTGTTAAAAGGCCGGACCTTCTTCTGGACCAGAGCTTCTCTCTCCCCGTCCCGCCTCCTCCACTCCAGGGCCAGAGCCTGCATGTGGCTCAGCTCCTTCCTCCGCAGCTGGAGACACACGATCATATTAAAATTAACAAATGTGATCCAGAGGAGCCGTCAACATCTGTCTGCATGAAGGTCATTCAAGCAGCCGCTCGGCTCTCCTGAACAAAGACATTCATCTAGCGTTTGATCAGATACTCGTTCATATAGTTTCTTTACTTCAGGGCTCTCGTGTAAACAGAAGACATGTGTCGCTGTTCATAAACATCTGTGTCTTTATCATTTTATTTGTTTACTTGCTTATTGTGTTGAAGGGCAAATCTACAATAAACATAAATAAATATATCACTATGTAGAAGTGATACATGTATGCACATATCTATATATCAATAGATGAAGATATGATCGTCTACCTGGTCGTCGAACAGGTCCTCCTGCTCCTCCTTCCACAGCTCCAGCTCCAGGGCCGTGCGGTATTCCAGCGTGTCTCTGGGGGCCGCGGGGTGGGGGGCCGGCTGTGTGGGGGCCGCGGGGTGGGGGGGCGGCTGTGTGGGGGCCGCGGGGTGGGGGGCCGGCTGTGTGGGGGCCGCGGGGTGGGGGGCCGGCTGTGTGGGGGCCGCGGGGTGGGGGGCCGGCTGTGTGGGGGCCGCGGGGTGGGGGGCCGGCTGTGTGGGGGCCGCGGGGTGGGGGGCCGGCTGTGTGGGGGCCGCGGGTTCGCTCTTTAGACGTGCAAGGAGTGAAAACATTTATTGCCGACATTCAAGTCATTTTGAGTTAGCGTAGCGTAGCCTAGCATAGCTCTGATCAATCGAAATAAAAGTGATTTACTTGCAGAGAGAACTCAATATGTAGTTAATTGGGCATCTTTTTTGTCCATTTTTGTAGTTTCTACAGCTGCAGTAAACCGGCCGGATGCATGAATACGCCTCATGATGATGTCATGATGACTACAAGAGGCGCTTAGTTACCACGGATACGTGAGACTTCCACAACAGGTTCTGAGCGGAAACAGTCGCTGCCTACTCTATTAAAAGGAGCCATTGTTATTATTGTTGTTGTTGTTGTTGTCTGTCTCACCTGTGAGGAGTCGACCACGACGACTTCTCTGGCTTTAACCAACCCAAAGTCCTCCAGCGTCGCCACGTAGCTCAACTCCGCCACCTTCTCGCTGGCCCTGAAGGAAACACGTTCATTTCACCGCGTTAACCGGCCCCGCGCGAGCCCCCCCTTCGCCGCTGTTTGACTCCTTACCGCTGTGCCGCGACCACGGCGACCCGGTCCTGGTGAGTCTGCCTCCAGCTCGGCTCGCCCGCCGCCGACAGCCGTCGGCTCCTCTCGCAGCTCAGCAGGGGGGACAGCTGGAGGGAGGCGCGTCCCATCAGCTGGTCCCCACTGGTGGGGTCTCTGTGCCAGACCTCCACCAGCAGAGGAACTCTGAGTCGGGGAGGGAGAGACATTAGACGTTCATGTGCATCTTCAACCAAACAGTCCTGTTGCACCATCTGCTGGTCAACTGTGATTTAGCACTTAGAGAAGAAATGACAACAGAATACAATGAAAGATGTGAGGACACAAGACAGATTTGTATCTTTACTAATCTATATTTAGCTTTACTCTTCATCCTGCAGCTTGTCTCAGAGTGTGTGTGTGTGTGTGTGTGTGTGTGTGTGTGAGAGAGGGAGAGACAGGGCTGTCAAAATTGCTCAAAAAGGACGTTCGAATATTCGCTATAAAGAGACATATTTGAATATCTGGCTGCGCATTAAACGCGTCAATAACAGGGCGAATTAATACAACGAGACACAACAGCACTTTATTTTGTTTGTTTTTTACATTTGAATATTTTCACATTCTACATATATATTTGCATATAGAATGTTGATTGACAGCCGTGGTGTGGGAGTGTGTGTTGCTACCTGAGGAAGGTGTCCTGCAGCTGCTGCGGCAGAGCGGCGAAGTCGAAGGCGCAGTAGGACTGAGGCGGAGACGCCTCGGCGTTCCTCTGCAGCTCCAGGGGGGGGCGGGTCATGATGGGCGCCGCGCTGCCGAAGAAGTGGTACGAATACCTGGAGGGTAAGAGGACACACGGAGCGACGTCAACATGCAGAGAAGAAGGATCGAGACATCCGGAGCGTAATGAAGCATCGCGCCAAATATTTACAATATAAACAAATAGCTCAGCTTTGATGTCAAACGTTTGTTGCTCTTATATTATTATCAGCTGCATTCAAACAGTCATTAAGTCCTCGTGTCGTCTCATAAGTGACCAACAGAACGCCCACCTGAGCGTGGCGGCGATGGCGTGCGTCGGGCTGAGGTTTCTCAGGCTGCGGAGGTCCAGAGAGAAGCAGTAGTGGTGGGCGGAGGAGGGGACGGACACTTTGGGGGCGGAGATGCTGACGGATGAAGCTCCGCCTTCCGCTGCAGCCTCGGACCGACCCTGCTGCTGCTGCGCAGGAAGCTCCTCCAGCAGGCTCTCCGCCTCGCTCTCTGTGTGAGGGGAAGGAGGAGCAGGAGGAGGAGGACCCGAAGGCGGGCGAGCCGGAGGGGAGCTCGGAGGCCTCTCTGCAGCCGGAGGCTCGGATTGAGCTTCTTTAGTCCCTAAAGACTGGAGGAAGTACGAAATGATGATGACATCACTAATGTTTCTCACGTGACCATTAGTAAACAACCAATCAGTGTTTAGATCAATAGGAGAAGTAGTAGCGTTAGCAGCACAGCTAACGGCTAACTAATGTCATTTATCTGACGCTTTTATCCAAAGCGACTTGCAACAAGAACATTTAACCACAAGGACACAAACTCAGAAGAACAAGAAACAATTTCCTCAAATAAGCCGATGTACAACTTGCTGTAGATAAGAACCGTTATAAGTCCAATGTAAGTGCTGCAGGTAGTTAGTGTGTTAGTGGAGGTAGAGTCTGAAGAGGTGTGTCTTTAGTCTGAAGATGTGAAGGCTCTCTGTGGTCCTGATCTTCAGAGACCTCCTTCCACCATTCAGGAGCAGGACAGCAAAGAGTGGAGATCTAGTCGAGTGTTTTGCTCTCAGTGAGGAGGAACAAGCAGTTTATCACATGCAGAGCGGAGAGTGCGGGTCGGGATTTAAACTACATTTTACAGATTAATAATGTCCTCATTTTCACAGAGCCTGAACGCATCATAATGTAGTCAGCTGTTAACCATTAGCAGTGCTGCTACCGCTACTAGCTCCTCCTCCTGTTGATGATGCCAAACTTCAAGGTCTGTGTGTGTGTGTGTGTGTATGTGTGTGTGCGTGTGTGTACCTGAGGTGTGACCTCCTCCCTCCTCAGGGTGACCGCCACCCCCACAGTCGGCTGCAGGTTGGCGGGCAGAGCTGACGGCGCCCGGTTGCTGCGTTCGAGGGGTTGCAGGACAAACGCCCCCTCCACCGTGGCCGCCTTGTTCTCCAGGTCCACGCACACGGCAGAGAGAGCGGCGAGGGGGACGTCGGTGCCCCCCAGGGAGCGAGTCCCACAGCAGAGGTGGATCTGACCAGGACCGGAGACGGGCGACAAAAACCGAAGCCCAGCAGGTGAGACGGATGGGAGGCTCATCCAATCAGCCGGCCCGATCCCGACGTCTCCCCCTAAACCCTCAGCGGTTGTGTTTATCTCTTCTTTGTCTCCATGTTGCCACTGTGCTATTAGCGTCACACTGCAAAGGATTGTGGGTAATTCCCATGCATCTAATGCAGACTTACGGAAAAGGTGTCCGTAAAAGGGCTCAAACTGTGAGGGGGGGCAGGACTAAAGAGGGCGGGGCTCTCACCTGTAGGCCGGGCTGCTGGGACAGGAAGGCGCGTAGGACCTGTTTGCTGCTGCGGATGCGCACGGAGGCGCGCTCCGGCTCGAAGTCGGGGCTCAGCAGGCTGGCGAAGGGCTCGCTGGTGATGTCGTTGCCGAGCAGGGAGTAGTAGAAGAAGAAGCCCGACCCCTCCGCCGACAGCTTGGTGGTGCTGGGGATCAACTGCGGAGAGGGGGGGGGGGGGTGTTACTGTACGGATCTCTGCATTGACCAAAGGAGCCTCTCGCTCCCCGAGGATGGAACCCCACCTGCTCCAGTTTGGTAGCAAAGGCCACGGTGACGGACAGCACGAACATGTCGGAGCAGGAGTCAGCGGGGCCGACCTGGTGGTAGCCCTGCTCCGGGACCAGCGTGGCCTCCAGCCGGGCCGGCAGCAGGTCTGTCACGGCCGGACCACCTTCAACGGGAGGATATGAAAAAGATGAACGTGAACAGAGCCGTGACATCACTGCCGAGCGCCTCGTGGATCCGTGTTGTTTCACGTGAGAGGAGTTCATCCGTTTGGATGTTCTCCACAAAGCATTTCTTGAAAACAAGGCGGACGAGCCGATAACATTCTGCCTGTAGGAGCCTTCCTCCTGTCCTACATCAGGAAGCAGGAGCTTGATACACAGCTACACGCTAACAGCTCAGCAGGAACACTGTGGGTGAAATGGGAACAGCTGACCTCGTCTGGGCGGGGCCTTCTTGGCCTTGAACCCATCAGGCGAGGGTTCGGCGGGCTTGGCATCGCTCTCCAGCGCCGCGCCCACGAGGAGCGCCGGCCTCTGTTTGGTGTAGCGGCTGCTCAGCAGCGGGAACCAGCGAGGCTCCTAAAGGGGGGCGGGGGGGGGGGGAGGGCAAAGCACGAGTCTCAGTCACCGGTTAACGGGCGACGCCAAGCCGGCGTCCATCACCGATGGACCGTCACCTGTTGGACCTCGTGCACGGACCGGAGGTCCAGGACCACATAGCCGACGCTCTCGCTCCTCTTGGTCTCCGGGTCGACGGCGAAACACTGAAGCTTGATGGGAGTTCTCTGCAGTCTGAGAGGACAGAAGATGCTTCGATGTTCACAATTAACTAGGGTTGAAAAATGTTTTTTCCAAATATGTTAAGTCGAGAAATGTCGTGGAAAAAAATCAAATAATATTGGGTCAAAAATAATTGGAAACGAAAAGTTCAAAACGACTTTTAAAGTCCAAAAATATTAGGTTTAAAAATGTCATGAAAAATAACTATTAGGTCAAAAAAAGGTCAAAGTAGGTTGTGTCAAAAAAAGTCAGAAAATGTTTATGTAAGTTTTGGGGGGGAAAAAAGCCAAAATATGTCATATGTCATGGAAGCAAAAAACAATAAATATCAGGTCGAAAGATGTTCTAAAAAATTCAAATTAGGTTGTGTAAAATAATGTTGATGTCGAAAAAAAAAGAAAAAAAAAAAAAAAGAGTCCAAATATTTTAGGTTGAAATATATCATGGAAGAAAATGTCAGGTGAAAAAATGTCATGGAAATTAAAGTAAAAAAATATTAGGTGAAAACCTTTTGTGAAAAAGTAGATGGGTAGATGGAATATTATTATGATGATTAACATACTGGTAATGTCATAATCAAACATTCTATACTACAGTGTTTCCCCTTGGTCTACAACATTAGTGGGGGGGGGATTCTGTCCATCCTGATAGAGGATCCTCCTCCTCTGCTTTTCCTGTGCCAATGTGAGGGTTTGTGTCCAAACATTTCATTACCGTGGAGGGTAAATTCTATCCATGAGATATAGTTCACGGTTTATGAATTAATAACTGAAATTAATTAAATTAATAACTTTAATTAAAATAAAAAGACAAAACGACAGCATTTTTGTGTGCAAATGTAACATATTTAATGGTTCAAGTCAGAATTTTATGAAAGTATGAATTAGCCGATTAGCAGAGAAAGAAATGAGACACATTGACTGTGAAAGTACGTATTAGTTGCAGCTGGACAAGAATCTAGATTAGCCTGCTAGCTAACTGACGCTAAAGGCGCCGAGCTCCCCACCTGTGCTGGTGCAGCGTCCGGCGGTCCAGCTCCCAGGCCAGCTCGGTGCTGAAGAGCGGCTGGTCCCGGTGCTCCACCGGGTCCGTGGCCAGCTGCTCGCCGTCGAAGCTCGCCTGGACCACCAGACTGAGGCGGGGGCTCTTGGGGAAGTGGCGACCTGGTTGAAGGAGAAGTCGAGTCTGTTACAACGAGGCTGCAGACAAAGACGGGAGTTTTTGGGAGGCTCATCTTTTCCGTTCAATGAGTGAGATTAATAAAACACACAGAGAGGGACTTTACATTTAAGAAACAACTCTATAAACTCCAGCTCTTTCTCTATGGGAGTCTTTAATTTAATTCCACTGTGTTAACATGAACACTGAAAAAGGACATTTATTAACTATAAGACAGCGTCATTGATGAGGAAAGCAACACATTAAAGTATTTATGTAATACTTATGTTTCGAGCTACACATATGTGAAGATTTGGTGTTTATCCTTTTATTGATCATTATTGTTATTAAATGAGGAGTAATGTTGTGGTGTGGGCTAAATGAATAATAAAAAGTTTAAATGAAGCTTGAGCTCAATCAATTAAAATACATGCAATAATGCATCATATTCCTTGATGGAAGCCTATTTTCGGCAGAAAATAACTGAACCAGAAGATTATTATTATTAATAATGAAATCTTAAAATAACAAAAAGGACAGTATAGTCTCATTTTCACAATATTCCCGTCATTACATTACAGGTCATTTAGCTGACGCTTTTATCCGAAGTGACCTACATTATTAACATTATTAACTCATGGCTTTTACATTTTGCCCGGGGACCAGTTAGGGGTTCGTGTCTTGCTCAGGGGCACTTGGACATGGGACATGGAGCAGCCGGGGCTCGAACCCGCCAACCTTGCCAATGCAGCATCTCTACCGCTGCACCACGACCACCTCAGCACATTAGAATCCTGCTTTAAGGTGAATGTGTGAGCAACAATAAACATGTCATTAGTGCACAACAGTGTTTCTAGTACCGTCTGTTTGTCTAATTAAACTTATATTAGTTCACTTTTACTTGTGCACAAAGTATTCATAACCACAGATTTGAGAGACGCGTGGTTCTCTTCTTATTGCATTCTTCTATTATTGTATTTAACATGAAACATGATTAATCTGAATATATAACATTAGTAGTTAGTCAGGCTGGGTTCTACTAAATTAACAAAAAAAACATTTATTTTACCTTTCGTAAAACCTAATTGCACAACGAGTTTTCACGTTTATTTTCATACATTTCGTATTAGAATTTCAATGCAGAACTTTTAACTTGTAAGAGTATTGAGTGTGTTGTCGAGACAGAAACAATAAAGTTTTCAGTTTTGAATGACAGTTGACGTCCCTTCAGAATGCTAAAGCTAGCTAGCTGCTCGCCGCCCGCGAGTTAAAGGTGGTGTATTAAAGTATTAAGGACTGAAAGTACCTCGTATCCTCTCACATGATGTTTACATTACTTCATGAGGGAACTTACCTTCCAGGATGGACACAACGATGAGGAGTTGGTCGCTCTTCGAAGCCATGATGACATTTATAAAACTTTAACGGAAAACTGATGTCCCACTTATTAGAAGTCCTCTTTAAAACTGTCAACTGTTTCATAAACCTCCATTTAACACGACGTTTGAAACACGGTGGGACTTTTTAGTTTAGCGCCCGTTGGCTAAAGGCAGCAAACAGCCGCTTTGTTGTCAAGCTTTGGCGCCACCCATTTTGTTTTAAAGGCGGAAGTGACGACGGAGAGGCGTCAGTGTTCCACGCCCCTTCTGGTGGGGGGTGGAACTGCAGGGCGCCACTGCTGCTGACGCTACTACTACTGTTACTAATGTACCAGTGGTTAGAGGGAGTAAGTGCGTCTATGCAAACTATTCTGAAGTACAATCTTGAGGTACACCATTAAAATCAGGAATCAGGATTCAGGAAACATTTATCACCGTAATATATCAGACATTCAAGGAATTTGACTTGCGTAACAGCAGACAGTACAACAATGGACGACAAAACAACATGCAAGAGTAATAAAATACAATATAATAAAATATAATGCTATGGGTTAGTTTAAAAATAAAGAAATAAAAGTCAGTTCTTTTTTTTAATTTATTTAATTAAAAATTATTAAATAAAGTGCACTATCGAACAGAAAGTGAAAGTGACGTGTGCAGTGAGAAAGAAAGTGACCGGTGGGACGTCAGAGTCAGTCAGTGGGGGACCGGCTCTGTTGATGAGCCCGACTGCTGACGGGAAGAAACTGTTGGTGTGGCGGGAGGTCTTAGTCCTGATGGACCTCAGCCTCCTGCCAGATGGAAGGGGCACTAACAGTTTATGTCGGGGTGAGAGGGGTCGGCCACCATCTTTTTAGCTGCTTCAGGGTCCTGAAAGCGAACAAGTCCTGCAGGGACGGCAGGTTGCAGCCGATCACCCTCTCTGCAGAGCGGATGACACGCTGCAGCCTGCCCTTGTCCTTGGCTGTGGCTGCAGCGTACCAGACGCTGATGGAGGAGCAGAGGATGGACTCCATGATGGCCGTGTAGAAGTGCACCATCATCGTCTTTGGCAGGTTGAATTTCTTCAGCTGCCTCAGGAAGAACAACCTCTGCTGAGCCACATCATTCATTAAAGTGGATTTCAGAGTAACTTTCTAATACAAAACTCCACAGACAAATAATTATATAAAACATTCTTTAATCATGATTGCCAAACATATGAATTAAGGCATATACAGTATAAAAAAGCAACAGCAGTTTTTCATGGTTATACGATTTCAGTTGTTAACTGGAGACGCCGGGCGGGTTTTAACTGAACACACACCAAGCAGCCTTTATAAGACGGGGCTGCGTCTCCATGGAGACGACAGCGCCGCGTAAACAGAGTTCATATATAGCGCTATATTCAAGTAGGGGAAGGAGCACAGACACTATGCAGGTGAGCCGCTGATTCACACCTTCAGGTTTCCACCACGCGTGTTCGTACGGAGAAGACACGCTTAACTCCCCGCCAGAGCTACTCGGTCCTCTGTGTTTAAACTGTGTGGTCTTACATCGCTGCTTTTATGTTTTTTGTAATATATGTGAAGTGTACAGCAGTTGGGACAAGTGTTAACTTGTAAATGATCTTTATAGATACACGAGGATTGTTATTGTTTTAGTTTTTATTAATGCCAGCTATGGTGTTGCATCAATGCGAATTAAATTGAGCCTAAATTAGCAACTTTTATTATCGAGGTGTTTTTTTAATGACTAGTTTTTGAATGAACTGAATTAACTATACAAATATTGGATGTTTGCAGCCAAATTGACACCTTTTTGTGATTAAAAAAGTAAATCTACGGCTCAGAATTACAACTCAAGGCTGAATTGAAGAAGAATGCAAAAAAATAAATCTATACTATATAACTGGATTATAAATATAACTGAAATATAAATATGATGTTTTCACTGCTAGTTAGCGTTCAATGACTTCATACACTTGTTAACTCCAAAGCTGTAATGGAGTTCTGTATCTGTCCACAATAACACATCACATTCGATTTGTTTCCTATTAATGTGAATCTTTAAATGAATCACAGTTGTCAAATATAGTGAAGTAAAAAGTACAACACTCCCCTCTGGGATGTGGTGGAGCCTGTACCTTTAAGTGTGCAGTGCGTAGTATCTATCGCCACCTAGTGGGGAGCTCGTAGATTGGAAGCATCTGAAGCTCCGTATGTTCCATCAATGCGACTCAGCGGCGAGATAGTCGGCTTGTGGAGGGGAAGCGCGGGAGCCGCGGCGGAGCAAAGGATTGTGGGACGTGGGAGCCTCACTGGCGGTGAACATGTGGGCATTTCAAATGAAGGAAAATTCCGGTGTTCTTCAGCGTTCAAGGACATTTTCTGTCTTGTTGTGGTTGTTCAGTGTGGAGCTGCTGCCGAATACTTCAAGCTGCAGAGAGTCCGGTGCCATCACAGGTTTGGAGTACGACCACCTGTCACTCATTAGCGCCACGCTCGCGCCCGCGGGCTCCAGGTCGGACCTCGGATTAACCTTCGTATTAGAGATCTTTGCCGATTGTCTGTAATATGAGACAGCGGCGTATCCAACAGCCTCACGTGCTCCTTTGTTCTGGTGTTTGATCGATCTCACGTTTCTCGCCTTCAACAAAGAATCGAAAACATGGAAACGAGCTGCCTCCAGTTTCCATCTTTGTTCGGCGCGAAGACGAAAGCAAGAAAAGTGACTTTGACGCGAGCAGCGGCTCAGAGGTGAGTGTGAAAGCGCTGACTCACGTTTGATCGCGTCCCGGCTCAGTTCGGTTCCACCTCCTCTGCTTTGCCGTCACGCGACGGAACCAAAGAGGGCCGAGGAGAAATCAGAGGGGCAAACGGGACCTGTGCAACATGGCGGGGCCAACGTAAAAGGCGAGTAGAGGCGAGGTGTCAGGGCTCCGCCATGAATCTGTACAGAATATCTACACCACGTGGTGCATGTGACGGTGCACTCTCACAGAAAGACAATACAATCAACATGGTTACGCTCAAGTACAGCTTAGCAACACAAATGCAGCGGCGGCACTATGGGAGGAGGAGGAGCACTTGGATAATCAGAATGAGAATAAGAAGTAGAATAGTTACTCTTCAGCTTCGTAGCGCTGCGTCCGGCCGGCCGTTTTTAGGAAAAGGAGATGGACTCTGTCGGGAGAGTCTTCTTCAGTACATTCAGTCACTTCGTCATCGGAAATGTGCGTTTCTTTTTTTTAAAATAAAGTTGATCGTCACAGCTGGGCTGACACGCGGCATTCTGGGACGTTGAGTTTTAGCCGTCCGTCCGTCGGCTCGCGGACGTGATACAAAAGGGGGGGGGGGGGGGGGGGTTGTTCGTTCGTGACCTTTCTGTTGTTTGATCTTTCTGCCTCTCAGGGAGGCGAAGCTTATTAAACGCCAAACGGTGTCTGATGAATCTGTCGTTCCTCGTGTGAGACGACGTCTCTCACATGGTGCTACTTCTTCCCTTCGCCCTCTGCGGAGACAAAGAGGACAAAACACAGGATTTCAGGAACATGGCGGCTTATTATCTGACCAACTAGACTTGAGACGTTAAAACATCACTACCTAAAGCTCAGTGGGCAGTTATGTTGCCTAAACCCAGACAGCAACTCCAGTTCCTTGAGTCAGAGCTTCACGTGTTAAAGCTGCATCCTCGCTAGTGACCAGCAGGGGGCGACTCCTCTGCTCCCATAGACGTCTATGAGGAAATGACTCTACTTCTCTGTAGTGACCAGCAGGGGGCGACTCCTCTGCTCCCATAGACGTCTATGAGGAAATGACTCTACTTCTCTGTAGTGACCAGCAGGGGGCGACTCCTCTGCTCCCATAGACGTCTATGAGGAAATGACTCTACTTCTCTGTAGTGACCAGCAGGGGGCGACTCCTCTGCTCCCATAGACGTCTATGAGGAAATGACTCTACTTCTCTGTAGTGACCAGCAGGGGGCGACTCCTCTGCTCCCATAGACGTCTATGAGGAAATGACTCTTCTTTCTTGATTTATTCCCTCAGTAAACATTGTAAACATGAGTTTATGGTCTCAGTCTCTAGTTTCAAGTCTTCTTCAACACAACATTCATTTAGTGAATTATGGTCCATTTAGAGAACAGACCATAAAGCAGGGGGCGCTTTAGGGCGGGGCTACACGCTGATTGACAGGCCTCTAACAGACCATAAAGTAGAAGATAGATGGAGACACTTTACCACGGAGAGAAGACCCGTCCAACTTCTTTCACTTATTCTGATCGCAGATCTCATTTTATGAAAGAAGAGAAGACTGAGCCAATTCATTTTGTGAGATAAATTGTAATTTGAATCATGTGAAAGAACAGCTCAGTGGATGAAGACATTTTACAGCTTTAAGGATTAAAATGGAACAAGGTGCAAGTTCTTTAATGTTAACCAGATCATTGGGAGTAAAATATATTTTTTATGACAAAGCCGCAATTTATGAATCAATTATTATTCAATTATCCATCACTCAGTCTTGAAAGAGACGTTTCTCTCTTTTTCAACACGAGGAAAGCAAGTCGATAACCTCAGAGCTTGAATACTCATTCAGGGAGAAACGCATTGATGAAGTGGTGAATCAGTGAGGAATAATATGTTTACAATGCAGCCAACTCACCAGCAGAGGAGGAAGCCGACACCTGCTGACTGGAGACCAGCGAGCGGGAGCTCAGCCCTGCAACACAGGAAGGAAAGCACCTTTCAAAATAAAACGTCCCGCAAACCTGAAATATTCTGTTCAGGTGAGAATCTTCCAGAAAAGTCTTCTTTGTCTCAGAACTTTCAGAAAAGTTGCTATTTTTTAAAAATGTTCTATGTTTTCTCTGATTGAAGGGTCAGAGGTCAGAGGAGGTCGTATTTATACTGAGTTCTCTGAAGCAGGTATTAACAGATATTCTGTCTTGTCTGCGATTAACCACATTAAGCTTTAAATAAAATATATCGGGATAATGAAGCAGGTCTGATCCTGATCACATGATCACCTGATCACCGCGGCCAAACCACTGATCTTATTTATCATGTGTGTGTGTGTGTGTGTGCGTGTGCGTGTGCGTGCGCAGTACCTTGGTAGATGTCGTACTGTCCTGACATCAGGGTGTAGCTCATGCCCAGGTGTGTGTGGTGGTGTGTGTGGAGGTGTCGGGCGAACGAAACGTGGTTCCTCTCTCGCTCCGTCTCTCTCTCTCCCTCTGGGGAACCCTTCTCGCCGGGCTGCACACACACACACACACACACACACACACACACACACACACACACACAAACACACAAATTGACTGCTCCTGTTGCGTCTCCACAAAGTAACTAATTTGTACTTGAAAGAAAGGTGTACAAATATACAAATACAAATATGTATTTATATTATTAACTTGTGGTAGAAACTAAATAGCATTCACTTTTATTTCTACTTCCTCCTCTAATGTTCTCTATTATTACATTAACGATTAGACCGGCCGATGACAATGTGGAAAATGTGGAAGCAACAATATAAGAATGAAAAATGATAGGGTTAGGGTTGGGTTAGGGTTGGGGTGTTTGGTGGTGTAGTCGTGTGGCGGTGAAGCGTTGTGACAGGGTGACGGCGTCGTTGTTTGGTGGCGTAGTCGTGTGGCGGTGAAGCGTTGTGACAGGGTGACGGCGTCGTTGTTTGGTGGCGTAGTCGTGTGGCGGTGAAGCGTTGTGACAGGGTGACGGCGTCGTTGTTTGGTGGCGTAGTCGTGTGGCGGTGAAGCGTTGTGACAGGGTGACGGCGTCGTTGTTTGGTGGCGTAGTCGTGTGGCGGTGAAGCGTTGTGACAGGGTGACGGTGTCGTTGTTTGGTGGCGTAGTCGTGTGGCGGTGAAGCGTTGTGACAGGGTGACGGCGTCGTTGTTTGGTGGCGTAGTCGTGTGGCGGTGAAGCGTTGTGACAGGGTGACGGCGTCGTTGTTTGGTGGCGTAGTCGTGTGGCGGTGAAGCGTTGTGACAGGGTGACAGCGTCGTTGTTTGGTGGCGTGGTCGTGTGGCGGTGAAGCGTTGTGACAGGGTGACGGCGTCGTTGTTTGGTGGCGTAGTCGTGTGGCGGTGAAGCGTTGTGACAGGGTGACGGCGTCGTTGTTTGGTGGCGTAGTCGTGTGGCGGTGAAGCGTTGTGACAGGGTGACGGCGTCGTTGTTTGGTGGCGTAGTCGTGTGGCAGTGAAGCGTTGTGACAGGGTGACGGCGTCGTTGTTTGGTGGCGTAGTCGTGTGGCGGTGAAGCGTTGTGACAGGGTGACGGCGTCGTTGTTTGGTGGCGTAGTCGTGTGGCGGTGAAGCGTTGTGACAGGGTGACGGCGTCGTTGTTTGGTGGCGTAGTCGTGTGGCGGTGAAGCGTTGTGACAGGGTGACGGCGTCGTTGTTTGGTGGCGTAGTCGTGTGGCGGTGAAGCGTTGTGACAGGGTGACGGCGTCGTTGTTTGGTGGTGTAGTCGTGTGGTGGTGAAGCGTTGTGACAGGGTGACGGTGTTGTTGTTTGGTGGCGTAGTCGTGTGGCGGTGAAGCGTTGTGACAGGGTGACGGTGTTGTTGTTTGGTGGCGTAGTCGTGCGGCGGTGAAGCGTTGTGACAGGGTGACGGCGTCGTTGTTTGGTGGTGTAGCCGTGTGGCGGTGAAGCGTTGTGACAGGGTGACGGTGTCGTTGTTTGGTGGCGTAGTCGTGTGGCGGTGAAGCGTTGTGACAGGGTGACGGCGTCGTTGTTTGGCGGTGTAGTTGTGTGGCGGTGAAGTGTTGTGACAGGGTGACGGGGTTGTTGTTTGGTGGTGTAGCCGTGTGGCGGTAAAGCGTTGTGACAGGGTGACGGCGTCTTTGTTTGGTGGCGTAGTCGTGTGGCGGTGAAGCGTTGTGACAGGGTGACGGTGTCGTTGTTTGGTGGTGTAGTCGTGTGGCAGTGAAGCGTTGTGACAGGGTGACGGTGTCGTTGTTTGGTGGTGTAGTCGTGTGGCGGTGAAGCGTTGTGACAGTGTCGTTGTTTGGTGGCGTAGTCGTGTGGCGGTGAAGCGTTGTGACAGGGTGACGGCGTCGTTGTTTGGTGGCGTAGTCGTGTGGTGATGAAGCGTTGTGACAGGGTGACGGCGTCGTTGTTTGGTGGTGTAGCCGTGTGGCGGTGAAGCGTTGTGACAGGGTGACGGTGTCGTTGTTTGGTGGCGTAGTCGTGTGGTGGTGAAGCGTTGTGACAGGGTGACGGCGTCGTTGTTTGGTGGTGTAGTCGTGTGGCGGTGAAGCGTTGTGACAGGGTGACGGCGTCGTTGTTTGGTGGTGTAGTCGTGTGGCGGTGAAGCGTTGTGACGGTGTCGTTGTTTGGTGGCGTAGTCGTGTGGCGGTGAAGTGTTGTGACAGGGTGACGGGGTTGTTGTTTGGTGGTGTAGTCGTGTGGCGGTGAAGCGTTGTGACGGTGTCGTTGTTTGGTGGCGTAGTCGTGTGGCGGTGAAGCGTTGTGACAGGGTGACGGCGTCGTTGTTTGGTGGCGTAGTCGTGTGGCGGTGAAGCGTTGTGACAGGGTGACGGCGTCGTTGTTTGGTGGTGTAGCCGTGTGGCGGTGAAGCGTTGTGACAGGGTGACGGTGTCGTTGTTTGGTGGCGTAGTCGTGTGGCGGTAAAGCGTTGTGACAGGGTGACGGTGTTGTTGTTTGGTGGTGTAGTCGTGTGGCGGTGAAGCGTTGTGACAGGGTGACGGCGTCGTTGTTTGGTGGTGTAGTCGTGTGGCGGTGAAGTGTTGTGACAGGGTGACGGGGTTGTTGTTTGGTGGTGTAGCCGTGTGGCGGTAAAGCGTTGTGACAGGGTGACGGCGTCTTTGTTTGGTGGCGTAGTCGTGTGGCGGTGAAGCCTTGTGACAGGGTGACGGCGTCGTTGTTTGGTGGCGTAGTCGTGTGGCGGTGAAGCGTTGTGACAGGGTGACGGCGTCGTTGTTTGGTGGCGTAGTCGTGTGGCGGTGAAGCATTGTGACAGGGTGACGGCGTCGTTGTTTGGTGGCGTAGTCGTGTGGCGGTGAAGCGTTGTGACAGGGTGACGGTGTCGTTGTTTGGTGGCGTAGTCGTGTGGCGGTAAAGCGTTGTGACAGGGTGACAGGGTTGTTGTTTGGTGGTGTAGCTGTGTGGCGGTAAAGCGTTGTGACAGGGTGACGGTGTCGTTGTTTGGTGGCGTAGCCGTGTGGCGGTGAAGCGTTGTGACAGGGTGACGGCGTCGTTGTTTGGTGGTGTAGCCGTGTGGCGGTAAAGCGTTGTGACAGGGTGACGGTGTCGTTGTTTGGTGGCGTAGTCGTGTGGCGGTGAAGCGTTGTGACAGGGTGACGGCGTCGTTGTTTGGTGGCGTAGTCGTGTGGTGGTGAAGCGTTGTGACAGGGTGACGGTGTCGTTGTTTGGTGGTGTAGCCGTGTGGCGGTGAAGCGTTGTGACAGGGTGACGGTGTCGTTGTTTGGTGGCGTAGTCGTGTGGCGGTGAAGCGTTGTGACAGGGTGACGGTGTCGTTGTTTGGTGGCGTAGCCGTGTGGCGGTGAAGCGTTGTGACAGGGTGACGGCGTCGTTGTTTGGTGGTGTAGCCGTGTGGCGGTAAAGCGTTGTGACAGGGTGACGGTGTCGTTGTTTGGTGGCGTAGTCGTGTGGCGGTGAAGCGTTGTGACAGGGTGACGGGGTTGTTGTTTGGTGGTGTAGCCGTGTGGCGGTGAAGCGTTGTGACAGGGTGACGGTGTCGTTGTTTGGTGGCGTAGTCGTGTGGCGGTGAAGCGTTGTGACAGGGTGATGGGGTTGTTGTTTGGTGGTGTAGCCGTGTGGCGGTGAAGCGTTGTGACAGGGTGACGGGGTCTTTGTTTGGTGGCGTAGTCGTGTGGCGGTGAAGCCTTGTGACAGGGTGACGGTGTCGTTGTTTGGTGGTGTAGTCGTGTGGCAGTGAAGCGTTGTGACAGGGTGACGGTGTCGTTGTTTGGTGGTGTAGTCGTGTGGAGGTGAAGCGTTGTGACGGTGTCGTTGTTTGGTGGCGTAGTCGTGTGGCGGTGAAGCGTTGTGACAGGGTGACGGCGTCGTTGTTTGGTGGCGTAGTCGTGTGGCGGTGAAGAGTTGTGACAGGGTGACGGTGTCGTTGTTTGGTGGCGTAGTCGTGTGGCGGTGAAGCGTTGTGACAGGGTGACGGCGTCGTTGTTTGGTGGCATAGTCGTGTGGCGGTGAAGCGTTGTGACAGGGTGACGGTGTCGTTGTTTGGTGGTGTAGTCGTGTGGCGGTGAAGCGTTGTGACAGGGTGACGGCGTCGTTGTTTGGTGGTGTAGTCGTGTGGCGGTGAAGCGTTGTGACAGGGTGACGCGGTTGTGGTTTGGTGGTGTAGCCGTGTGGCGGTGAAGCGTTGTGACAGGGTGACGGTGTCGTTGTTTGGTGGCGTAGCCGTGTGGCGGTGAAGCGTTGTGACAGGGTGTCGTTGTTTGGTGGTGTAGTTCGTGTGGCGGTGAAGCGTTGTGACAGGGTGACGATGTCGTTGTTTGGTGGTGTAGTCGTGTGGCGGTGAAGCGTTGTGACAGGGTGACGGTGTCGTTGTTTGGTGGCGTAGCCGTGTGGCGGTGAAGCGTTGTGACAGGGTGTCGTTGTTTGGTGGTGTAGTTCGTGTGGCGGTGAAGCGTTGTGACAGGGTGACGGTGTCGTTGTTTGGTGGTGTAGTCGTGTGGCGGTGAAGCGTTGTGACAGGGTGACGGCGTCGTTGTTTGGTGGCGTAGTCGTGTGGCGGTGAAGCGTTGTGACAGGGTGACGGCGTCGTTGTTTGGTGGTGTAGTCGTGTGGCGGTGAAGTGTTGTGACAGGGTGACGGGGTTGTTGTTTGGTGGTGTAGCCGTGTGGCGGTAAAGCGTTGTGACAGGGTGACGGCGTCTTTGTTTGGTGGCGTAGTCGTGTGGCGGTGAAGCCTTGTGACAGGGTGACGGCGTCGTTGTTTGGTGGCGTAGTCGTGTGGCGGTGAAGCGTTGTGACAGGGTGACGGCGTCGTTGTTTGGTGGCGTAGTCGTGTGGCGGTGAAGCATTGTGACAGGGTGACGGCGTCGTTGTTTGGTGGCGTAGTCGTGTGGCGGTGAAGCGTTGTGACAGGGTGACGGTGTCGTTGTTTGGTGGCGTAGTCGTGTGGCGGTGAAGCGTTGTGACAGGGTGACAGGGTTGTTGTTTGGTGGTGTAGCTGTGTGGCGGTAAAGCGTTGTGACAGGGTGACGGTGTCGTTGTTTGGTGGCGTAGCCGTGTGGCGGTGAAGCGTTGTGACAGGGTGACGGCGTCGTTGTTTGGTGGTGTAGCCGTGTGGCGGTAAAGCGTTGTGACAGGGTGACGGTGTCGTTGTTTGGTGGCGTAGTCGTGTGGCGGTGAAGCGTTGTGACAGGGTGACGGCGTCGTTGTTTGGTGGCGTAGTCGTGTGGTGGTGAAGCGTTGTGACAGGGTGACGGTGTCGTTGTTTGGTGGTGTAGCCGTGTGGCGGTGAAGCGTTGTGACAGGGTGACGGTGTCGTTGTTTGGTGGCGTAGTCGTGTGGCGGTGAAGCGTTGTGACAGGGTGACAGGGTTGTTGTTTGGTGGTGTAGCTGTGTGGCGGTAAAGCGTTGTGACAGGGTGACGGTGTCGTTGTTTGGTGGCGTAGCCGTGTGGCGGTGAAGCGTTGTGACAGGGTGACGGCGTCGTTGTTTGGTGGTGTAGCTGTGTGGCGGTAAAGCGTTGTGACAGGGTGACGGTGTCGTTGTTTGGTGGCGTAGTCGTGTGGCGGTGAAGCGTTGTGACAGGGTGACGGGGTTGTTGTTTGGTGGTGTAGCCGTGTGGCGGTGAAGTGTTGTGACAGGGTGACGGTGTCGTTGTTTGGTGGTGTAGCCGTGTGGCGGTGAAGCGTTGTGACAGGGTGACGGTGTCGTTGTTTGGTGGCGTAGTCGTGTGGCGGTGAAGCGTTGTGACAGGGTGACAGGGTTGTTGTTTGGTGGTGTAGCTGTGTGGCGGTAAAGCGTTGTGACAGGGTGACGGTGTCGTTGTTTGGTGGCGTAGCCGTGTGGCGGTGAAGCGTTGTGACAGGGTGACGGCGTCGTTGTTTGGTGGTGTAGCTGTGTGGCGGTAAAGCGTTGTGACAGGGTGACGGTGTCGTTGTTTGGTGGCGTAGTCGTGTGGCGGTGAAGCGTTGTGACAGGGTGACGGGGTTGTTGTTTGGTGGTGTAGCCGTGTGGCGGTGAAGCGTTGTGACAGGGTGACGGTGTCGTTGTTTGGTGGCGTAGTCGTGTGGCGGTGAAGCGTTGTGACAGGGTGACGGGGTTGTTGTTTGGTGGTGTAGCCGTGTGGCGGTGAAGCGTTGTGACAGGGTGACGGGGTCTTTGTTTGGTGGCGTAGTCGTGTGGCGGTGAAGCCTTGTGACAGGGTGACGGTGTCGTTGTTTGGTGGTGTAGTCGTGTGGCAGTGAAGCGTTGTGACAGGGTGACGGTGTCGTTGTTTGGTGGTGTAGTCGTGTGGCGGTGAAGCGTTGTGACGGTGTCGTTGTTTGGTGGCGTAGTCGTGTGGCGGTGAAGCGTTGTGACAGGGTGACGGCGTCGTTGTTTGGTGGCGTAGTCGTGTGGCGGTGAAGAGTTGTGACAGGGTGACGGTGTCGTTGTTTGGTGGCGTAGTCGTGTGGCGGTGAAGCGTTGTGACAGGGTGACGGCGTCGTTGTTTGGTGGCATAGTCGTGTGGCGGTGAAGCGTTGTGACAGGGTGACGGTGTCGTTGTTTGGTGGTGTAGTCGTGTGGCGGTGAAGCGTTGTGACAGGGTGACGGTGTCGTTGTTTGGTGGCGTAGTCGTGTGGCGGTGAAGCGTTGTGACAGGGTGACGGGGTTGTTGTTTGGTGGTGTAGCCGTGTGGCGGTGAAGTGTTGTGACAGGGTGACGGTGTCGTTGTTTGGTGGTGTAGCCGTGTGGCGGTGAAGCGTTGTGACAGGGTGACGGTGTCGTTGTTTGGTGGCGTAGTCGTGTGGCGGTGAAGCGTTGTGACAGGGTGACAGGGTTGTTGTTTGGTGGTGTAGCTGTGTGGCGGTAAAGCGTTGTGACAGGGTGACGGTGTCGTTGTTTGGTGGCGTAGCCGTGTGGCGGTGAAGCGTTGTGACAGGGTGACGGCGTCGTTGTTTGGTGGTGTAGCTGTGTGGCGGTAAAGCGTTGTGACAGGGTGACGGTGTCGTTGTTTGGTGGCGTAGTCGTGTGGCGGTGAAGCGTTGTGACAGGGTGACGGGGTTGTTGTTTGGTGGTGTAGCCGTGTGGCGGTGAAGTGTTGTGACAGGGTGACGGTGTCGTTGTTTGGTGGTGTAGCCGTGTGGCGGTGAAGCGTTGTGACAGGGTGACGGTGTCGTTGTTTGGTGGCGTAGTCGTGTGGCGGTGAAGCGTTGTGACAGGGTGACAGGGTTGTTGTTTGGTGGTGTAGCTGTGTGGCGGTAAAGCGTTGTGACAGGGTGACGGTGTCGTTGTTTGGTGGCGTAGCCGTGTGGCGGTGAAGCGTTGTGACAGGGTGACGGCGTCGTTGTTTGGTGGTGTAGCTGTGTGGCGGTAAAGCGTTGTGACAGGGTGACGGTGTCGTTGTTTGGTGGCGTAGTCGTGTGGCGGTGAAGCGTTGTGACAGGGTGACGGGGTTGTTGTTTGGTGGTGTAGCCGTGTGGCGGTGAAGCGTTGTGACAGGGTGACGGTGTCGTTGTTTGGTGGCGTAGTCGTGTGGCGGTGAAGCGTTGTGACAGGGTGACGGGGTTGTTGTTTGGTGGTGTAGCCGTGTGGCGGTGAAGCGTTGTGACAGGGTGACGGGGTCTTTGTTTGGTGGCGTAGTCGTGTGGCGGTGAAGCCTTGTGACAGGGTGACGGTGTCGTTGTTTGGTGGTGTAGTCGTGTGGCAGTGAAGCGTTGTGACAGGGTGACGGTGTCGTTGTTTGGTGGTGTAGTCGTGTGGCGGTGAAGCGTTGTGACGGTGTCGTTGTTTGGTGGCGTAGTCGTGTGGCGGTGAAGCGTTGTGACAGGGTGACGGCGTCGTTGTTTGGTGGCGTAGTCGTGTGGCGGTGAAGAGTTGTGACAGGGTGACGGTGTCGTTGTTTGGTGGCGTAGTCGTGTGGCGGTGAAGCGTTGTGACAGGGTGACGGCGTCGTTGTTTGGTGGCATAGTCGTGTGGCGGTGAAGCGTTGTGACAGGGTGACGGTGTCGTTGTTTGGTGGTGTAGTCGTGTGGCGGTGAAGCGTTGTGACAGGGTGACGGTGTCGTTGTTTGGTGGCGTAGTCGTGTGGCGGTGAAGCGTTGTGACAGGGTGACGGGGTTGTTGTTTGGTGGTGTAGCCGTGTGGCGGTGAAGTGTTGTGACAGGGTGACGGTGTCGTTGTTTGGTGGTGTAGCCGTGTGGCGGTGAAGCGTTGTGACAGGGTGACGGTGTCGTTGTTTGGTGGCGTAGTCGTGTGGCGGTGAAGCGTTGTGACAGGGTGACAGGGTTGTTGTTTGGTGGTGTAGCTGTGTGGCGGTAAAGCGTTGTGACAGGGTGACGGTGTCGTTGTTTGGTGGCGTAGCCGTGTGGCGGTGAAGCGTTGTGACAGGGTGACGGCGTCGTTGTTTGGTGGTGTAGCTGTGTGGCGGTAAAGCGTTGTGACAGGGTGACGGTGTCGTTGTTTGGTGGCGTAGTCGTGTGGCGGTGAAGCGTTGTGACAGGGTGACGGGGTTGTTGTTTGGTGGTGTAGCCGTGTGGCGGTGAAGCGTTGTGACAGGGTGACGGTGTCGTTGTTTGGTGGCGTAGTCGTGTGGCGGTGAAGCGTTGTGACAGGGTGACGGGGTTGTTGTTTGGTGGTGTAGCCGTGTGGCGGTGAAGCGTTGTGACAGGGTGACGGGGTCTTTGTTTGGTGGCGTAGTCGTGTGGCGGTGAAGCCTTGTGACAGGGTGACGGTGTCGTTGTTTGGTGGTGTAGTCGTGTGGCAGTGAAGCGTTGTGACAGGGTGACGGTGTCGTTGTTTGGTGGTGTAGTCGTGTGGCGGTGAAGCGTTGTGACGGTGTCGTTGTTTGGTGGCGTAGTCGTGTGGCGGTGAAGCGTTGTGACAGGGTGACGGCGTCGTTGTTTGGTGGCGTAGTCGTGTGGCGGTGAAGAGTTGTGACAGGGTGACGGTGTCGTTGTTTGGTGGCGTAGTCGTGTGGCGGTGAAGCGTTGTGACAGGGTGACGGCGTCGTTGTTTGGTGGCATAGTCGTGTGGCGGTGAAGCGTTGTGACAGGGTGACGGTGTCGTTGTTTGGTGGTGTAGTCGTGTGGCAGTGAAGCGTTGTGACAGGGTGACGGCGTCGTTGTTTGGTGGTGTAGTCGTGTGGCGGTGAAGCGTTGTGACAGGGTGACGCGGTTGTGGTTTGGTGGTGTAGCCGTGTGGCGGTGAAGCGTTGTGACAGGGTGACGGTGTCGTTGTTTGGTGGCGTAGCCGTGTGGCGGTGAAGCGTTGTGACAGGGTGTCGTTGTTTGGTGGTGTAGTTCGTGTGGCGGTGAAGCGTTGTGACAGGGTGACGGTGTCGTTGTTTGGTGGTGTAGTCGTGTGGCGGTGAAGCGTTGTGACAGGGTGACGGTGTCGTTGTTTGGTGGCGTAGCCGTGTGGCGGTGAAGCGTTGTGACAGGGTGTCGTTGTTTGGTGGTGTAGTTCGTGTGGCGGTGAAGCGTTGTGACAGGGTGACGGTGTCGTTGTTTGGTGGTGTAGTCGTGTGGCGGTGAAGCGTTGTGACAGGGTGACGGTGTCGTTGTTTGGTGGTGAAGTCGTGTGACGGTGAAGCGTTGTGACAGGGTGACGGCGTCGTTGTTTGGTGGTGTAGTCGTGTGGCGGTGAAGCGTTGTGACAGGGTGACGGCGTCGTTGTTTGGTGGCGTAGTCGTGTGGCGGTGAAGCGTTGTGACAGGGTGACGGTGTCGTTGTTTGGTGGCGTAGTCGTGTGGCGGTGAAGCGTTGTGACAGGGTGACAGGGTTGTTGTTTGGTGGTGTAGCTGTGTGGCGGTAAAGCGTTGTGACAGGGTGACGGTGTCGTTGTTTGGTGGCGTAGCCGTGTGGCGGTGAAGCGTTGTGACAGGGTGACGGCGTCGTTGTTTGGTGGTGTAGCCGTGTGGCGGTAAAGCGTTGTGACAGGGTGACGGTGTCGTTGTTTGGTGGCGTAGTCGTGTGGCGGTGAAGCGTTGTGACAGGGTGACGGCGTCGTTGTTTGGTGGCGTAGTCGTGTGGTGGTGAAGCGTTGTGACAGGGTGACGGTGTCGTTGTTTGGTGGTGTAGCCGTGTGGCGGTGAAGCGTTGTGACAGGGTGACGGTGTCGTTGTTTGGTGGCGTAGTCGTGTGGCGGTGAAGCGTTGTGACAGGGTGACAGGGTTGTTGTTTGGTGGTGTAGCTGTGTGGCGGTAAAGCGTTGTGACAGGGTGACGGTGTCGTTGTTTGGTGGCGTAGCCGTGTGGCGGTGAAGCGTTGTGACAGGGTGACGGCGTCGTTGTTTGGTGGTGTAGCTGTGTGGCGGTAAAGCGTTGTGACAGGGTGACGGTGTCGTTGTTTGGTGGCGTAGTCGTGTGGCGGTGAAGCGTTGTGACAGGGTGACGGGGTTGTTGTTTGGTGGTGTAGCCGTGTGGCGGTGAAGCGTTGTGACAGGGTGACGGTGTCGTTGTTTGGTGGCGTAGTCGTGTGGCGGTGAAGCGTTGTGACAGGGTGATGGGGTTGTTGTTTGGTGGTGTAGCCGTGTGGCGGTGAAGCGTTGTGACAGGGTGACGGGGTCTTTGTTTGGTGGCGTAGTCGTGTGGCGGTGAAGCCTTGTGACAGGGTGACGGTGTCGTTGTTTGGTGGTGTAGTCGTGTGGCAGTGAAGCGTTGTGACAGGGTGACGGTGTCGTTGTTTGGTGGTGTAGTCGTGTGGAGGTGAAGCGTTGTGACGGTGTCGTTGTTTGGTGGCGTAGTCGTGTGGCGGTGAAGCGTTGTGACAGGGTGACGGGGTTGTTGTTTGGTGGTGTAGCCGTGTGGCGGTGAAGCGTTGTGACAGGGTGACGGTGTCGTTGTTTGGTGGCGTAGTCGTGTGGCGGTGAAGCGTTGTGACAGGGTGATGGGGTTGTTGTTTGGTGGTGTAGCCGTGTGGCGGTGAAGCGTTGTGACAGGGTGACGGGGTCTTTGTTTGGTGGCGTAGTCGTGTGGCGGTGAAGCGTTGTGACAGGGTGACGGGGTTGTTGTTTGGTGGTGTAGCCGTGTGGCGGTGAAGCGTTGTGACAGGGTGACGGGGTCTTTGTTTGGTGGCGTAGTCGTGTGGCGGTGAAGCCTTGTGACAGGGTGACGGTGTCGTTGTTTGGTGGTGTAGTCGTGTGGCAGTGAAGCGTTGTGACAGGGTGACGGTGTCGTTGTTTGGTGGTGTAGTCGTGTGGCGGTGAAGCGTTGTGACGGTGTCGTTGTTTGGTGGCGTAGTCGTGTGGCGGTGAAGCGTTGTGACAGGGTGACGGCGTCGTTGTTTGGTGGCGTAGTCGTGTGGCGGTGAAGAGTTGTGACAGGGTGACGGTGTCGTTGTTTGGTGGCGTAGTCGTGTGGCGGTGAAGCGTTGTGACAGGGTGACGGCGTCGTTGTTTGGTGGCATAGTCGTGTGGCGGTGAAGCGTTGTGACAGGGTGACGGTGTCGTTGTTTGGTGGTGTAGTCGTGTGGCGGTGAAGCGTTGTGACAGGGTGACGGCGTCGTTGTTTGGTGGTGTAGTCGTGTGGCGGTGAAGCGTTGTGACAGGGTGACGCGGTTGTGGTTTGGTGGTGTAGCCGTGTGGCGGTGAAGCGTTGTGACAGGGTGACGGTGTCGTTGTTTGGTGGCGTAGCCGTGTGGCGGTGAAGCGTTGTGACAGGGTGTCGTTGTTTGGTGGTGTAGTTCGTGTGGCGGTGAAGCGTTGTGACAGGGTGACGGTGTCGTTGTTTGGTGGTGTAGTCGTGTGGCGGTGAAGCGTTGTGACAGGGTGACGGTGTCGTTGTTTGGTGGCGTAGCCGTGTGGCGGTGAAGCGTTGTGACAGGGTGTCGTTGTTTGGTGGTGTAGTTCGTGTGGCGGTGAAGCGTTGTGACAGGGTGACGGTGTCGTTGTTTGGTGGTGTAGTCGTGTGGCGGTGAAGCGTTGTGACAGGGTGACGGTGTCGTTGTTTGGTGGTGAAGTCGTGTGACGGTGAAGCGTTGTGACAGGGTGACGGCGTCGTTGTTTGGTGGTGTAGTCGTGTGGCGGTGAAGCGTTGTGACAGGGTGACGGCGTTGTTGTTTGGTGGCGTAGTCGTGTGACGGTGAAGCGTTGTGACAGGGTGACGGTGTCGTTGTTTGGTGGTGAAGTCGTGTGACGGTGAAGCGTTGTGACAGGGTGACGTGTCGTTGTTTGGTGGCGTAGTCGTGTGGCGGTGAAGCCTTGTGACAGGGTGACGGTGTCGTTGTTTGGTGGTGTAGTCGTGTGGCAGTGAAGCGTTGTGACAGGGTGACGGTGTCGTTGTTTGGTGGTGAAGTCGTGTGACGGTGAAGCGTTGTGACTGGGTGACGGTGTCGTTGTTTGGTGGTGAAGTCGTGTGACGGTGAAGCGTTGTGACAGGGTGACGTGTCGTTGTTTGGTGGCGTAGTCGTGTGGCGGTGAAGCCTTGTGACAGGGTGACGGTGTCGTTGTTTGGTGGTGTAGTCGTGTGGCAGTGAAGCGTTGTGACAGGGTGACGGTGTCGTTGTTTGGTGGTGAAGTCGTGTGACGGTGAAGCGTTGTGACTGGGTGACGGTGTCGTTGTTTGGTGGTGAAGTCGTGTGACGGCGTGCGGCGTCTCACAGCGGGGGATTTCCCGTGGTACTGGTGGCTCTGCTGCTGCAGCAGCTCCATGGACGAGGACGGGTCTCCGCTCTGCTGGCCGCCCGCCACTCCTCCTCGGCTGGGCGGAGTCACCTCTGACTCCTCCCTGCCCGCCGTCTTTCCGTACAGAGGGTAGTGGAAACCTGGTGTGGACACACGCACATCGACTTAAAATAATCCCCTAAAACAAAAGAGTCTGCGGCTTTAAGTTGCTGTATTTAAAGAGACAGTACGTAGATAGCGCCCCCTACAGCAGCGGCTCCCAGCATTATTTGGTCACGTGCCCCTTTTGAAACATTGACAGGGACAGATATGCCTCGTTATATTGTATTACTTTTACGTTTGTGGCGGTCGCGTCGCCTGTTACAGACTTTCATCCGACTCATCGAGTCCACATCTGTCCATCGAGTCCACATCTGTCCATCGAGTTCACATCTGTCCATCGTGGCACATCGACACCTTATTCTCTTTCTGTGTCGCTCTTTCTGACTCCCTCCATTGGTGCAATCATAAAGTGCACTATCTTAACAACTGGTTTGAATTGGTATTTGTATGATTGTGTTTTATAGTGTTTTACTGGTGTGTGAAGTTAGGCATTTACTTCCATTTCAAGCCTTCTCTCAGTTTTTCGATTACTTGTCGTCACAGAAATAGTTGACAGCACTTGAGGTGACATGGGACCGTTGATACACAGAAGATCATTTAAGGGGGAAGTGCTCCTTTAATATAAAACATGTTGGTCAGTGATGCTTAGAAGAAAACACGCTTGTCTGCTTTCTTGCCAAGAATTAAATGACAAGCTAGTTCAGAGGCGATGAAACCCATCTGAGGCTCACACATCAACACACATCGCTCAGACGGTCAACAACAGTTTGAATCCTTACGTAGCGCTAGCTCCGTGTCTACCACACAGACACGAGCGTGGTGCTGAACCATTTAAACCTTTATGGGGACTCTTACCGGGGTAGTTGTGGACCAGGGTGGGTGACACCCCTCTGTAGGAGCCCCCGCCGCTCTCGCACATGGCCAGGTAAGGCTGGTAGGACGAGTGCTGGTATTGGACGTAGGGCTGCTGGGGGGTCACAGGAGGAGACACCGCCGCCCGGGCGTTCTGGGGCTCCTGGTCCAGCGCCCCAACCGGCTCCTGGTCCTGATGCTCCAGCCCGTCCAGTCCGTCCGGATCATCCACGTCGATGGCGGGCGGGAGTTCGTGGAGCCTGTTTTTTTTAGCGTCTCCACCGCCTCCTCCAGTCATCTTAGCCCCGGCAGGCTCCATGGTAGCTCCCCACTCTCTCCCCCTGTCCATCTCCCCCTCCTCGGCCTCCTCCCCGTGACGTAGCTCAGAGTACTTGCTGTGAGCGAGGCAGTGGGCCCAGGCCAGGCCGTCTGGGGGCTAGATCGATCAGGGACATGTGTTGGTGCAAGTCGCAGTGTTTCCCCTATAAGTCTTTGTGAGCAGTGGTGGGTGGGACATGTTTTTTAGGGGGTCGGTTCACCTTTTTCGGTCCAGGTCTCCGTCCCAGTTATGGTTCTACATTGGCCAGTTGCAGAGCTAAAGCTAAGTTAGTACTCTGTGTTTATTTGGAGGATAATTTCTGACTCTCATTTGCACATTTTCTGTTAAACACGGGGAGAGAATTTCTTTCGATGGCGGCCCACCGCTGCTCTACGACTATAGAGGAAACACTGTGTACTGGAGGCAGCAGAACCCGGACACACCATCTACCCCTGGCTCTGGGCGGGATGTTGATAAAAGCATGGCAGCCAATCAGAAGGTGAATATGAGGAGCCTGGCGCCCCCCCCCCCCCCCCCCCCCCGTCAATGATACCAATCAAGAAAAAGTGCACATATGATCAACGCCAAACTGAAGCAAAACAAACAACAACCTCACAGTTAAAGTTAGTGGATGAATGCATCGCGAGAGGCCGGATACGGCGTATTGGGTATGCCGATCAGCTTTGGGGTTGCGGGGGGACGAAGCAATCGGCCGGTTGGTTCTTTATAAATCTTTACAAGCTTTCTGAAAAAAAGCAGTATGTGTCAGAAATGTTTCTTCTGTTCTTTTATGTGTTACTGTTTTACATGTACAGCTCCCCCACCCCTTGATACTACACATTAAAATCAAACCAGACTTTGATTTTAACTGACACGATTAAGGTAGCAGGTCAAAGCACGGCTGCAGGCCCACGGAAGCACCTGTTTTTAATCTCTTTGTGACACTCAACAGCAGTCGCCACAGAACACCAACAACACCATCAGCGGCGGCTTAGAGACAGAGGGAGAGACTTACACTGGAATAGGAAACATTTGAGTCCAGATCTGTCTGACTGTTTGGGTTGTGGAGGGCCGAAGAAGAAGAAGGCGACTTGATGTCGTCGCAGTCTTTCATCGAGACCTGGTGCTGGTCCAGCACGCCACAGTGGGCCAACTTCCTGCCTAGACTCAGTCCCCTTTCCCCCCTCTCGCTCATTTCCACGTAGGACAGGGCCGGTTTGGGACAGCAGCCTTTGACGCCGTCCAGACCCTTTCCCAGCACGGGTCCGCTTGCCGAATTCCCGACTACGTGTCTGTCGTCCTCACCGTCTCTCAGCCCCTGTCCCCTCTCGCCCCTCTGCTTGGCGCCATGCGTCTGGTCGCAGCACTTTGAAGCCAGCAACAGTTTCTGGTCCATATACAGGCCCCTGGAGTACTGGCCGTAGTACAGCGACTGGGCCAAGGCGGTCTGGGTCTGGCTCATGGCCAGCTGGAGCTGAGACTGAGGCGGCCCGTCGCTTTTCTTCAAGTCTGAGAACTCGCGGGGGGACGTTCTGTCGTCCTCTCTTGCTTCCTCCTTCCTGCCGTTGCCGTCGAGCCCGGAACTTTTATGGAAGGCGACGCTGTTGCTGTTCTGCCTGTCTGACTGCATGTACCCCTGCAGGTAGTAGGGCTCGTAGCCGTGGTAGTACGGGGATTGGGAGTCTTTTGGCGGCGGGGCAGACGCAGTGGGTGGGGTTTTACCAGAGTTGCTGTGGCTACTGTTAGAGCTCGCCTCCGACGAGGCCAAGGAGGCGGACTTGGATCGGATTCCATCTGAGCGACATTCGGAGGATCCCCCGTCGTCCCCAGCGTCCGAGATGTCTGAGTAGGCGGGGCTGTTGTTCTTGCTGTCCGTTGCCAGGCAACCACCGCCGGGGTCGAGCCTCGATGAACTGCCGATAGAGGGGCTAGGGGCGTTGTCGGTGAAGGTATACACCTTGTCGGCCTCGGCTCGGATACTGGCCATCCTGCTCTCCTGACTCTCCGTGAGCCCGTTCATCATATCCTGCTTGCTGAGGTGCTCCTTCAGAAGACTTCCGGAAATTTCCTTGACACCCATTTTGGAACCACAACCATCTTCCATCTTGATTCCATCGCCATCGCTGTTCGGCATCCTGGTTTTGTGGTGTTTGTCCTTCAGCCTCCGTTTCTCTTTCTTCCTGGTCTCCTTGCTACAGGTGATCATGGTGGCTTTCACGAGGCTCGGTTCCACAACCATGCTCTGCTTTGGTTTGATGGGTTTCAGGGTAAGGTTCTTACCGGTGAGGCCCACGGCTGCTATAGGTGAGTTCTGCTGTGAGGTCGTGGTGTCGGCTGTGCCGGTCGGATACGTCGTGTTGGGTATGGCGATCAGCTTTGGGGGCGCAGGGGCCGGAGCAATCGGCCGGTTGGTCCGTGACTTGGACAGCTTCTCCACCTTCCCATTGGACTTCTTGCCCTTGTCACACCCGCCTCCCTTTTTGTCGATCAAGCCTTCGGCCTCCAGCTTGGGCATTTCCACTATGGAATTCCTGTCTGGGACCATGCAGTTCTCCAGGACCACGGTCATGTTTGAGATGATGGGCAGGTTGCTAAGGTCGTCGATCAGCCCGTCTTTCAGCAGTGAGGTTCTTCTGGTCTTGGTGTTGACTGAGGCGCTGTGGTCGGTGCTGAGTAGCAGCCGTCTGTTCTTAGGAGATCCCACTGTGGTCACCTTGTACAGAGGAGCTGGTTTCTTGGAGGAACTGTTCGTCTCTGAGAGGTCGTACGTCATGCTGCTGATGGAGTCCTCGCAGTCTGAAAGCCGATCCTCGCCCTCCCCATCCTTCATGGGCTCCAACTCCGGCTTCCTCTGCTCCTCGGCCTCCAGGTGTGCGTGCGTTTGGTGGTAGCGCAGGCCGTTGATGTGCTTGTAACGTTTAGTGCAGTTAGGGTGGGGGCAGTCAATGAGGATGGGCGGGGGAGGAGGGGAGGAGGCGCAACCGCCTCCAGGGTCCATGAACGAGGGGTCGGATTTTCCCTGCGGCGTTGACGGGGCGCTGCGAGATTTGGCTCGGATCCTCTTCCCGTTGCCGTTTTTGACGTCGTCAGAGGTGACCAGGCTGAGGTCCAGGTCAGCGGGTGGCTTGTTCTTCCGCTTCGCGGACAAGTGAGATGAGGCGCCATTGGTGGATTTCACCTCCTCGACAGTGAAGAAAGAAGGAGGGGCTCGGCAGTTGCTGTTGATGAGGTTGAGGCTTCCTCTGCGTCCCTTGCTGTGGATGGGCGCGGCGGTTCCGGCCAAGCCACCTCCACGGCTCCTGTGCTGAGACAGACCTCTGACCTTGGCTGCTGGGGCCGGATCAACGCAGGGTCGCTCGGACAAGCCCATCCGCATCCGTTTGCCCCGGCCACGCCCACCGGGCAACTCAGGGTCGCTGGACGGAGACTCGCAAAACCTGGACACAAGAAAAGAAAAAATAATAATAGCATTGATACAGAGGTAGTATCGCTAGATAGATCTAATTGATTCAAATTGTACTGTATGGTATTATTGCATATTGTATTGTTTCATGTAACATTACATGTCATTTAGACATGAGCAATAACAATAAGTAACAATAAGTTGTATGTAACGTTATCTCTTTGATATTTTTTTGTACCGTTGACACAATGTATTGTCATGTTATCATATCACATCATATCACATATCGTGGTATCATCATGAGAGAACACACACACACACACAAGAGAACATGCAGACTCCACAGAGAATGGCTACTGGGTGGAATCTAACCCAGGACCTTCTTGCTGTGAGGCGTCTCAGAAGAGAGACGTTTTTGCTTTAACCCAAGAAACAACTTGCTCATATACCTAAACCCAAATTCAGCAAAATAAAACGTAGAGAATAGTTGTGATTTTTTCACCTGCTTCTTCTTTGAAAAAAACTACAATCCACGATCATCTCTGCTTCATGGCGAGACATTTAGTATTCACATGACGTGCCTTCGTCTCTGAAGCCTTTTGATGCTGTTTACCAGAGCGCCTCACATTATTCAGTATATCATTATTATTATGTTTATCTACATGGCAAAGCTCTTCTTTCCAAGCTGGACCTTGACCTTTGCACTTGTGCTGGCCTTACGGTGCCGTCATCAGGACCCTACATGGGACTCAGTGAATGTGTTCTGACCTTGGAAAGATGTTTTGGGGGTTTTAATCATCTTCCTTTATTGGAACCGCAAAGCATGCTGGGACCAGACTTTCTAGTCCCCCCCTGTGATTTCTAAATGATGATATCTCACATTTCATATGATGTTTTTAATGAATGTCCCTGAAGCTGCTGGAAACACCACGCTGAATTATTCATGGGTTTGTTTTGGGCCTTTTCAGGGTTATTTGTGGCTGTCATGCCTCGGTTTTACATTTTAAACAAACATCTACTTCAGATGATTTCATACAATTAAAAAAGTTACCAAAGTTATGGTGAGGACTTTTCATCTGTTCCTCCATACGAACCAGTCTTAACTTGATAAAATGAGAGGTTTTCTAAAGGGACCCTGGTGCTCAGAGAGAGGCCTTTAGTCCACAGGGGGCGACCCAATCGACACTAAAGTAAAGGTTCAAGTATTAACTTTAACTTTGTCTTGGACGTTTATTACTTGCTTTAAAAAACAACTGTTTTCTTTGTCTGTTTAGTTGTATTTTGTGCTTGAATTTAGTAATTTTGCTTGGAGTTTCATTCGTGGACTGATAAATAATTAACGAGGGCGTTTCTTTCCACTGACTCGTACAATAAAAACAGCATCAAGTCGCCGCCGATGAAAGAGAGCAGCGGCGGAAAGCAAATGAAGGGAAATTCAGTCCCTGGTTTCTGAGATGAAGCTGTAATTGCCATGACAACAATCATTTAGGAACAGGAGCAATAATTGAGCGGTGGCAGCGAGGAGAAAGCGCCACACTGCTTCTGAATATAGATACAAATGTAAATAGATTCAAATCATTTTAGCAGCATCACAGCTTTGGAAAAGTTCTCTATTTTTGGTTCATCAAATAAATAATCACCTGCAGATAAAAGATAATAACAATAACTAGAACATCGTTCAACGTGAATGACCATAAAATACGTCTACAACTAGACTACAGAATAACAATACATTCAGTAGAATAACCAGGGCCCTGTTCCTCGTACGTGGCTAACTGAGTTAGCCGGATAGGTTTCAGGGTGAGATGATGTAGTTCAGGCTTTTCGGTTCCCGGAAGCAGGTTTGTCTAAATCACCACATATTGGTAAAGTTCTTGGTAAAGTTCTGTTGGTTTATTTGTCGCTAATAATAAACTTCTGGATGTTCCACGTTTCACTGCTTCAATTGATCAAATGTCTGATTATGAACGGTGGATATGTAATGATTCTCACATACATGTCTCATGAGACGCCTGTGTCTTTACAGTCTGTACACACACACACAGAAAAACTCCCCAGACAATGAAAAAGTATTTGATGGGGAGAACAAAGGGAATAAACCTTTATAGAGACACAGGACGATCCTCCCTGGGACGGAGAGACTGCGATGGACGTACTGAATGAACAACGTGACATATGTACAATACGTTCAATTCATCCGACAGAAATGATTCAAATGAACATATTATCTCATCATATGTTCATGATCATCTCCTGTAAGTTTATTTGCCGTTATACTGTTCAAAAATCCTGGTTTCTGTGATCGACTCTTCCGCCTTCTGACGTGAGACGATTATCCTGATGATTGACATCTGGTTCAAACTAGCGAGACGGTTTGAGCGCCGATTCGAGCGCCGATTCGCCTTCGAGGAACCGAGATAGCCTGATGTCAATCATCTCGGTAATCTGAGCTGGATAATCGGACATTTGATGGACTCAGTTGAACCACGTACGAGGAACAAGGCCCTGAACAAAGCCGAGAGCTGCGTTCTCAACGTCGACTAAACATAATATAAGGATAAATTGAACTGTAGCTGACAAACAGGAAGCAGCGCTTTGCAAAATAATGTTCTACCAGGACCACGATCCTCCACTAACCTAAAAAACAATACACAATAAAACCACCCATGTTGGTGCTTTGGTCTCAGACCACAAAACTTAACTCATTCATTTGAGTGGCAGCTTCCTGTCAAACATTTAACCCACAGTGCTCCACAAAACGGCAATTGTGCAATACTGAAAATTACACAATAAAATGCGGAAAAGTCACTAGAATAAAGACACACAGACAAAGAGAATACAAATAAGACAAAGCAGATTGAAAAGACGGCGTTTCTCATAAAACGCAGGTTCTTCCAATCTAAGAGATCCAGTTCCAGGTCGACTCGTTTGAACTCATCCAACAAAAAGAACTCCCGTCGACCAAAGCCAGAGTCTCACCTTGGGGGAGCCCAGTCGTGTTTGGTGCAGTCCAACAAGGTTCCCACGTAGGTTCTCTTCCGCCAGGTCACGTTGACCACCAGCACACCTGTCGGGGTCACACGGGCAGAGACGGTTATGGGGTTACGAACCTGATCTACTGGGACCACGACAGGCTTCTGGACCGGTATCGAGGTTCTTGTTTCTTAAAGGTCAGAGAGTGAGACAGGTTCAGGACTGAAGCCTAAAGCCTAAAGCATGAAGAGTAAACCGGAGCCTGAACCCTCGGGGCTAAATGGGGCGTGTAAGAGGCCTCAATAGGGCTCAAAACAGTGGAATTACAAATGGGATAGCGCCTTACGACAGAACCATGACAACGTCACAGCTTGTGCTCCATGGTGGGAATTTATCCTCCTTTGGAGGGAAAATGTTTGTTTCTTTGAGATTCAGGTGTGTTCTGTTCTGCCGTTTGGGAGGAAGACGTACGTTAAGTCTACGGCTTCAAGGGGCGCGAACTCTTTCTCCTGTTTAATCTCTGGAACCTGAAACCGGTCAGCAAACATCACAGACGGAAAACAGAGAGTTTTGTCTCTGCTTTGAAGACACATTTCAGTCTTTAATCCGAGAACTGAGGGGCCGCTCAGCCGTTTGAAATATAAATGTCTCTCTGACTGACATTTGAAAACCATTAACCTTTGTTCTCTCGTTGATGCACCAGAGGCGGACGCAGCGAATCAAGTCCTGGACGCCTGCTGGAGTCTCCTAAAGACGTCCGAGGAAGGTCTGGAGGAAGATTTGAAGTAAAACCTGTGAATATTTGTGTTGATGAGCGGGACGTCTCTGATGCCGATAGAGAACTGGCATTGGGTGATTATTATTAGTTAGTATCATTACGTGTCCGCTTTCCTCCAGCTGATCTTTGGTGAGGAAATGTTCCCAGGCTGCATGCGTCGACGCCGCCGTTCCTCTTCTCTTTCTAAGCCATCATGGCGGAAAAAAGCTTCACGGAGGCCACTTGTGATGAGGGAGAAACGGCGCGCTGTCCCCTTTAAGGGCCGACCCGCCACTTCACGGCGTTGTCGTGATTATTGAACGTGTGTGTGTGTGTTTCGTTATTTACAACACTTGTAATTGACTTCATCTCAGCCCATAAAGTCGAGCCAATCAGGTCTGATTACAGCTCATCAGACTCTGGTCTCCTGCAGTGGGGAGGTGTGTGTGTGTGTGTGTGTGTGTGTGTGTGTGTGTGTGTGTGTGTGTCTGTGTGTGTGTGTGTGTGTGTGTGTGTGTGTGGGGATGAGGGTCTTGTCTTCTTTTTTTTCTCCTGCTTTCTGTCTCACTAAAACGCATTCTGCTTAATTAAAATGCAACCGGCATCCTCGCTCAGTGTAGCTCCGACGTCACGGGGGAAGAGTGTGTTTGGGGGGGGGGGCTCTCCGGTTCTCCCTCCACCTCCCTGACGTCGTCCCTCCGAGCTGAAGGATCTAAAAAATGTATAAAAACACCCTCTCGCGTCTCTCTTTGTCTTGGTCGTTTTTTTTCTCCTTTCTCTCTGTGACGCCGTCCATCCTTCTCCGTCCTTACATACAGCGCTCCACCCCCCCCCCGGGTGCTTTAGAGACACCTCTCTCTCTCTCTCCTCCTCCTGCTCCATCCGTCAGAATGAATCCATTTTCTTCACTCTTGCCATCCTCCTCCTGCCCCCTCCATCTTTCTCCCTGTTACATTGAATGTGTTGGGCCACGCCGTTTAAACCCATAAATATGTGTGCAGTTGGGGGCCGTGTGGTGTGAGAACCAGGACAAACTCTCCCAGCTGCACCGCCCGACTCCACCTGCAAGTGGATCACAGACTCCCTGTCTGACAGGAAGCAGCACGTGAAGCTGGGGAAACATGTCTCAGCCTCTCGGACCATCAGCACCGGTTCCCCCCAAGGCTGCGTTCTCTCCCCTCTGCTCTTCTCCCTGTACACCAACAGCTGCACCTCCAGCCACCAGTCCGTCAAGCTCCTGAAGTTTGCGGATGACACCACCCTCATTGGACTGATCTCTGGTGGGGACGAGTCCGCCTACAGGTGGGAGTCTGACCATCTGGTGTCGTGGTGCAGTCAGAACAACCACAGCGGAGATGGTTGTGGATTTCAGGAGGAACAGAGCCCCACCTTCCCCCATCACATCCATTCACAGCATGGTACGTGAGCACCATGTTTAGAACTGGATTAGCCACCGGTACCAGTGAAGAGAGCGGAGGAGTGGAGGAGTGAGGGAGAACTTAGGAAGGTTACAGACCAGTGGAGCTGCTGCATTCTGGATGAGCTGCAGAGGTGGAATGGTGGTAGCAGGAGACCAGCAGGAGAGAGTTACAGTAGTCCAGGAGGGAGACGACATGAGCCTGAATCAGTACCTCCTTCTGAGTGAGAAGAGGACGTGTTCTCCTGATGTTGTAGAGCGAGTATCTACAGGATGGTGTTGTCAGTGATGTTGGAGTCAGGGAGAGTCGGCTGTCGACGTCACGCCGAGGTTCCTGCAGTCAAAGTGGACGTTAACACGGAGTCTCAAAGTTAACAGTCAGGTCCTGTGAAGGAGAATCTTTTCCCAAAAAGAGAAGTAGTTCCGTCTTGTCGGGTTGATTTTCAGATGGTGGGCGGATCCACTGAGAGACGTCAGTCAGACAGGCAGAGATCCGAGTGAGGGAAGGAGAGAATTAGTTGGGTGTCATCAGCATCGCTGTGGTAGGAGAAGCCATGCGAGCGAATAACAGCGCAGAGAGAGTTGGTGTAGAGCGAGAAGAGAAGGGGACCCAGGACGGAACCCTGAGGAACTCCAGCAGTAAGAGGACAAGGTTCTGACGCAGACAATAAGGATCTGGTGGTTGACTGTGTCAAATGCAGCAGAGAGCTCCAGAAGGACGAGGACAGAGGCGAGAGAGGAGCTCTAGCAGTGTGGAGATGCTCTGAGACAGCGAGGAGAGCAGTCTCTGTGGAACGGCCTTGAAGCCTGACTGGTGGGGGTTAAGGAGGTTGTTACGGTGGAGATAGGAGAGTTCTCCAATACAGCATGAAAATCATGTTCCATTTAGAGTCAAGCAGCCCATAGGGCAGGGGATGTTCTAGGGCGGGTTTTACTGTGATTGACAGTTTTCTGCCGGACACGTTGATCTGTCCATATGTGGTCACTTCCTGTTCACAACATTGTTGACCGTGATGCTTCAAAATATGGGCCGATGGGTGACGTTACCATGACTACACACCCTTCTCATATACACCTATGGGCACAACAGCTAACTTGAGCATTAGCACCACTAGCACCTCAGACCCTGTCTACAAATGTACAGCTATTTTTTAAATGGATATTTTAGCATTAGCTTTCCCCAAAGATTCAAACAAAGTATTTATGAATAAATACACAATTCTGTTAGTTCTCTATATTCCACTGGTTCTGCGGGTTCTTTAGTGGTTCTCTAGATTCTATTGGTTCGGGTGACCCGTCCCTCTTACCCTCCTCGGTCTCGTGCCAGACGATGCCCTCCAGGTTGACGCTGGTCCCGGGCTGGCAGGGTCCCAGACAGGCCAAGTCGCCCTCCGCCCCCCCCGGGACGCTCTCCCCGTCCTGAGTGTTGGTGCCCACGGATCTCGTCCTCACCAGTAGCTGCTTGGGGCTGGAGGTGGGCAGGGCCGGAGGGGGGAAAGGAGGGGCCAAGGGGAGGGAGGGCCCGGGGGCCCCTGGGGGGCCTGGAGCGGGGGCGGCTGGAACCGTAAACATGGGGTCCCCCTGAAGGGATAAAAAAATAATAGAATAGTCAACCAACCTTTTACATTACATTTAACTGACGCTTTTATCCAAAGCCACTTACATTACATTTTTAACCCATGTTTTTTTACATTATTGCCCGGGGAGTAATTAGGGGTTAGATGTCTTGCTCAGGGACACATCAACATGGGACATGGAGCAGCCGGGGCTCGAACCTCCAACCTTGCGGTTCCCAGCGCACCCTCTCTACCCCTGCACCACGTCGACCCACGTTTCAGTTTGTCATTTTAATTCAGTTCTATTTATTAGCTTTCACGTTTTATCCCTTTAGTACGATGATGTGACGCCCACCTTTGTGCTTAAATAGAAATATGTAAGACCGTCATGTTTCATGTATAATACAAAAATAAGGAACCAAAGAAACTATTGCAAAGACAAAGAGATTATATTACATAAGTGCATTTCAACCATAGGGAAACTCAGAAGAACAAGAAACAACAAAGTGCAATTTTAATAAACAGCTGATTTACAACCTGATATAGAACCATTATAAGTCCAATGTAAGTGCTACAGTTAGTTAGTGTGTTAGTGGAGGTAGAGTCTGAAGAGGTGTGTCTTTAGTCTGAAGATGTGAAGGCTCTCTGTGGTCCTGATGTCTTCAGAGACCTCCTTCCACCATTTAGGAGCAGGACAGCAAAGAGTGGAGATCTAGTGGAGTGTTTTGCTCTCAGTGAGGAGGAACAAGCAGTTTATCACATGCAGAGCGGAGAGTGCGGGTCGGGATGTCGGGTTGGACCAGGTCCTGGATGGAAGCTGGACCCCATCCATTCACAGCATGGTACGTGAGCACCATGTTTAGAACTGGAGGCAGTATTATAACAAAATAACGTGATGTTAATTACAACAACAATATTTTATCACCTAACTTCATTCTATATGACGAATACGACACTTTGAATGGGATCATTCTGGTTCCTGTGAGGATAAAGCTCTGTTATATTTTCAAAATTCAATACAAATTCCTTGTATGTTTGGCATATTTTGGCAAATAAATGTTTCCTGATTCCTGAAAAGACTGTCTGATGTAACGAGCTGAGATTTACTCGGGTTGGTGGACTTTTTGAAGGGAAACCAGGCGGTAACATCCGGTTCTTAAAATTAAATCCAGAGCGTGTTAAAGCTGCATTCTGTGTAGTGACCAGCAGGGGGCGACTCCTCTGCTCCCATAGACGTCTATGAGGAAATGACTCTACTTCTCTGTAGTGACCAGCAGGGGGCGACTCCTCTGCTCCCATAGACGTCTATGAGGAAATGACTCTACTTCTCTGTAGTGACCAGCAGGGGGCGACTCCTCTGCTCCCATAGACGTCTATGAGGAAATGACTCTACTTCTCTGTAGTGACCAGCAGGGGGCGACTCCTCTGCTCCCATAGACGTCTATGAGGAAATGACTCTACTTCTCTGTAGTGACCAGCAGGGGGCGACTCCTCTGCTCCCATAGACGTCTATGAGGAAATGACTCTACTTCTCTGTAGTGACCAGCAGGGGGCGACTCCTCTGCTGCCATAGACGTCTATGAGGAAATGACTCTACTTCTCTGTAGTGACCAGCAGGGGGCGACTCCTCTGCTCCCATAGACGTCTATGAGGAAATGACTCTACTTCTCTCTTGATTTATTCCCTCAGTAAACATTGTAAACATGAGTTTATGGTCTCAGTCTCTAGTTTCAAGTCTTCTCTAGAAGTCGTTCCAATAAGCCTGGAAGTAATCAGACTGGACCCATGTGGCCCCCCCCTCATAAACACAACCCGAGCCGGTTACTTTTTTACTTTTCATCTTAACACTTAAGTCGCCGCGCTCTTATCGGCGCCAACTACAAGCGCTCTGGGAAATGATTCTGCTGAGAGAGCAGCGGCAGAAGGATTTTTCTCGTCGTTATGACTCAATAAAGATTACAGAGCTGACAGATATCTCGCGGCACAATATTCTCCAGTGAGTTTCCTGATGAAACAAAAGTCTGTAAATTTGAGTTTTTATTATTAGTATTTTATTATCTCACATCTGACAAGAGGCGACTGATCTGTTCTTTGTCTTCTCTCCCACGGAGGCTCAGAGGTGACTTCCAAGGTCACGGCCTGGACATTAGAACGTATTCAGCGGGGACCAATCAGCTGGGACCTCGCCTTCAAAGGACAAGAAAGTGTCTGTGAACTGCCGTAAACTTGTGCATTCATTCTATTCCAGTTCCACTGAGTTAAATGTTAAAGAGACTTGTCTTCAGTCACGTTCAGAATCTCAATCCTTAGAACCAGTTTGATAACATAAAGTAGGCCCCCAGCTAGCTAGCACATAGCTAGCACAATGCTAGCTAAACATGCAGCCAGAATATATGAATATTAATGAAAGAAAGGTTCAACGTCTCAAAGTGAAATTGTATTTTTTTGTGATTAGATAAAGTTCCGTCTTCACAAATGAAGCTTTTCATCAGTCTCATTTTTTCCATTAGTGTTCCTTCTCCCGGCGGCTTTAGGAGGGTGAAATCTGTTAAATGGGATCATAGAATCTAAAATTAACCAAGAGGCATCTTTAGTTTTTAGGCTAAAAGACGAATGTAAGCTGCAGTAAATCCTTTGTTTGTCTTCTAAGGAAACATGTACATCCTTCTGTCTTTTCATCCTCCATCCTTCTTATCGTTTATCAACGCTTTCCTTCCCATTTCCTGTCTTTGCTTTTCATGCTCTTCTTGTCCTCACACCTTCCTCCCTTTTATCTCCTCCCCCTTTCCTTTCCTTCCAACCCGTCCTCTCTTTATTTGTCAATTTGAATTTTATATTTCTCATTGTCATAATATCGTTCTTCCTCCCCTCTTCCCTGCTCCTTATTTTCCTCTTCCTTCCCCTTTCTTCTTGCCTCCCCCTCCTCCCCCCCATTAAATCCTCCAGTGAGCAGCGACCACAACGACAGTTTTCTTTTCCCAGACAGAAATCATCCCGTCTTTATTGTCAGGCAGAGGAAAAGAAGACGAAGCGTTTTGTGTGTATTTGTCGTCTTTTGCGAATGGTGGCCATCTTTTTTTGTCCATTTTGTCTATTTTTCTCTCTGCAGCAGCATCGTGCACAAACACACGCACACAGACACACGCACACACACACACACACACACACACCTTGAGTTATTTGAACCTACTATTTAAACTCTACTATCGTAAAGAACAGACACGCTCGGCCAAATAAGGCTTTTAAGGCACTCAATCGTCTCGTTTATCTTCCTCCAAGACGCAGAATCCTCCGTCTGATTTGAGGACCGGGGGAGGGGAGGCCGGGGAGGTCGGGGAGGTCGGGGAGGAGGAAGCGGATGTCAGGAGAGCTTCAGGTAGATGAGATATGAAAAGGATCCAGGGGAGTCGGTGTAGAATATCTACAAACTAAAGCTCATTCATTTCTGTGGCTACGGACGCAGGATGAGACCGACCGTTCTACAGGAGGAGATTCATATATTTTCACGTTAGTTTTTACAGTTTTTTCCGGTTGCTAAACGTCAGCGGACACAACTGGTGTCACATGTGCATAACTCTCCAGTCTGCACAGCAGCAGTTCATGAGGACCGAACTCTAGATCCTTTTCATTGCTTGAACACAGTTTTCAAAACTCTACACACTGATCACATGACGTCTCCACAACCTGCACAACACTGTGGATTTACAGCACTTTGTTCAAATGCAACACACTGCTGTCAGAACTGTGAACCACACATTCAACACGGAATGAGCCTTTAAAACACTGATGATTCTAATTCAGCTGAAAGGCTGAGCAGGTGTCTTGTTAGTGAACACACACACATATATATACATATGTATAAATACATACACATATATATATATATATATATATATATAGAGATATATATATATATATATATATACACACAAAGAGCTGCGATGTGTTCAGAGGCTTCACAGGAGAACCAGAAGCAGGTAGATCCCACCTTAGCAGGTGGCAGGTAGATCCCGCCTTAGCAGGTGGCAGGTAGATCCCACCTTAGCAGGTAGATCCCGCCTTAGCAGGTGGCAGGTAGATCCCGCCTTAGCAGGTGGCAGGTAGATCCCACCTTAGCAGGTAGCAGGTAGATCCCACCTTAGCAGGGAGATCCCACCTTAGCAGGTAGCAGGTAGATCCCACCTTAGCTCCACACGTGAACTTTCTGTCTTTCTTCTGCTTTGAGCCGATACTCCGGCTCAGATGTAGTAATTCAAAGCGTTTCAATCCTCCACGTGTTTCATGACAAGTCGGAACATGACATGTGACGCTCTTACGTTCTCTCAATAGCGTCATATTTGGAAACTATTCAGTCAACTTTGTCTCTTGATGACGAAGATGATTTGATGGCTGAACCATCAGTGTAAATAAATGATGATGATGATGACATCATCGATGTTTTCGAGTCTCTGATCTCTGATCATGTGACATCGTAAACAACCAATCAGCGTTTAGATCAGCAGAAGGAGCGCTACTAACGTTAGCAGCACCGCTAACGGCTGAAAGTCCAAATCTTTTTCATCTATGTCACCAGATGATGTTTAACACGTGTCCACGAACAAATACGGGTGTTATCAGATCGATGGAACACAAAACCAATAAGCTGTATTTAGTGGCTTCCATGATACCGGGCTGGAGCTAGCGTAGCACGTGGACATGCTAAGCTAAGGCTGAAAACCCGCATACGATGATGCCTTCAGGGACAGTATAGAGCATAAGTCACCCCACACACAATCACTGTAACTGTGCACGGAAAGTAGACTTAAAGCTGGAACAAACATGCAGATTTAATCATTGAGATAAAGCTCTATTCCATCGTGTGCGCACAAAAGAACGCGTGTCGTGAACGCGTGTCTTTAATTAAACGTTATTTATAAGCTTGGTGTAACGTTCATGCCAAGTGAAAGTGAAATTGAAGTGTTGATTAAACGGGTTATTGAAGAGGTGGAGCTTCACGCTGAGGCTTTATTCATCCGCTTCCTCCTTCGAGAGGTTCGAGGGCGCTATGACCACATCTCATACTTCCTACCCTCTAATCACACTCCTGATTTAATGAGTCTCGAAGTTAAAAACTGGAGAATCTTCTGGACATTGAACACAATGTGGTTTCTGACGGGAATTTCTGTTTCATTAACAAAAGATGGACGATCAGAGACAAAGAAGACAACAACCAATCTGATGTGTGAACTTCGTAGTTTTTGCTCCTACGAAAGGTGGAATTCTCGACCTTCAGCGTCGGGCTTAACAAAGCCAGGATTAGTTAGCATCGATAAGCTAACCGTCGCTACGGTGGAAATTAGACCCAGAATTGAGTCAATGATGGTGAAGCTTCGCCTCCATCACAGGAAACAAAGCTTCAGTGCAGCCCAAATGACTGCTGGCAGTGTGTGTGTGTGTGTGTGTGTGTGTGTGTGTGTGTGTGTGTGTGTGTGTGTGTCTCAGCCCAACGGGAAGCCTTCAGATCGACAAATAAACAAAGGGGGCGACGGGCCGGCGGTCCTCTTGTCAGCAGGAGGGAGGAGGGGGGGGACACATGAAATTACTCGGACATCCTCCATTGGTTTTCTTTTTTTATCGTCCTCTGCTGTCACGTCCGATTCCTCCTTCTACTCCCTCCATCTTTGTCTCTCCGGATGAGGACGACTTATTTAAGACCCCCCCCCCCAATGTAATGCAATGATTTTACGAGTGGCCACATCTCCCTTAATTCTTCACAGACCAGAGAACAGAGATACATCATCTACAACCTGCAGAACTTATGTCTCACACCCGATTAGTGACCCCCCCCTCTCGAAGAAACGACATGAAAAAAAGCAAACAAAAAGCCTGCAGATGCAACAAATGGGCTTTAATCTCCAGCAAAAGGAAAAGGAGGATTAAAGACGAGGAGAAGAAGAAGCTGTGCCCCCCCCCCCCCCCCCCCTCTTCCCATCCTCCTCCGTCCCTCCAAAAGAAACGCACAGAAACGTCAGTCCATCAGCATGTTAAATATGAAGCGCCCCCCCGCTGTGAGTCCGCGCGCTCCTTTGTGGCCTCCACCTGCATCGCACCGCAGAGATGCATTTAAACCAACACCTGCGTGTCGTGTAGACGTGCGCGTGCGCGCGCGTGCGTTTCGTGTAAAGACAACATGGGCTTTTCCTCCTTTATAGTTCCTAATAGCAACATTCATCTTCTCACCTTCTCGGCCCCTCGGTGCTTCTTGGCCGCCGGCGTGTCGTCATGCTGCCGCCCGACAACGATCGCGCCGCCGCCGCCGCCGCTTTTAGCTCCACAATCCAGCGCGCCGCCGCCGCCGCCTCCTCCTCCGCTGCTGATGATGCCGCCGTTTTCTCCCGGGGTGCGGGGCTCCGGCGCGGCGCAGCGGCAGACTCCGGCGCCGGTAAAGCAGAGAGGATGCTCGGGCAGGGCGCACGACGGGAGGAAGGCGGAGGAGGGATGGGGATGGGGAGGGGGAGGAGGAGGAGGAGGAGGGGGAGGAGGAGGAGACGAGCCATCGCCGGACTTCTCTTTCCTCGTCCGGGCGGGAGGAGGTGCGGCGCAGGCGTCCCGGTCCCGGTGCCGGTCCCGGTCCCGCTTCCAGCCCCGGATCAGGTTCTTCGCCTTCCGCTCCTCTGTGCCTTTGGCGCACGTCGCTGCAGAGGCCGCGGCCACGTCGTCGTTGATGCTGCTGCTGCTGTTGTTGTTGTTGTTGTTGTTGTTGTTGTTGTTGGTGATGAAGCCGCCCTCCGCGTCCCCGCTGGCCGCTGAAAGCATCTCCGCACCGTCTCCACCGACGCTGCGTCCTTGTGCCCACCGACCCTGCTGCTGATGCTGCTCACCGACCGCGCCGCTCGCCGCCTCCTCCTCCTCCTCCTCCTCCTCCGCCTCCTCCGGCTCCGCTCGTCCCTCCCGAGCGGCTCGGCTGCGTTTCAGCGCGGATCTCCTCGGCTCCGACCCGCCGACGGGTCCCCGGGTCTGGAAGGAGGGCAGGGCCGCGGCGCTGGAGGAGGAGGAGGAGGAGGAGGAGGTGAAGGAGGAGGAGGAGGTGTGGTTGGGTGACAGCTCCTTGCGGTCCGGTCGCAGCGCTCCGCTCTCCGCGTCTCTCGGGAAGCGGTTCATCCCGTCCCGGTTCCCCCGCGTCCTTTGTCGCTCCGCGGTCATCGGCATTCAGGTCCTCGCCGGCCCGCCGCAGTGAGGCAGCGAGCAGGTCTGGATCAGGCCCGGTCCATCAGCCGGGGGGGGGCAGGTCCCTTATGAAATAAAGACACACACCCTTGTCTCAAAGCATCCACACATACAGAACATAGTATATGTATTATACTCTATTGTATTATTATTATGTCTCCCCACAGTACTATAGATAATAGTAATAATAGTGAATACAGGGCTCACTTGTATTTCTGTACTCGGACATTTGGCCACACGGGGGCGCTTTTTGATTAAAACATCTCCTCTGGTGTGACTGATGGAGCCGTAGATATTAACTGTAGCGGAGTGTAGAACGTCCTCACAGGGCGGCCATCTTGGTACAGGCACAAAGTCAGAGGTGTAGTTATGTCTCTGCATACTTATGAATATTGTTCTGCTTAATATCATTTTCGTAAGAAAAGCCATGGTTATAATTATAATTATTAGGGGTGCGACGATTCATTTTAACAATGATTCGATTCACGATTCATGGACGATCTGGTTTAATTTAGAACGAATCGATTCAGTAACTTTACTGGACAGTGCAGGCAAAGTTTCTGCTGCTGCTGCAGCGGTGACGCTGCTGGAGCTCCTGACTGTCGCCGTTGTTTAATCGCACGGCGCCTTAGTAGATGGCCGGAAAGATTCGTCGTGTTTCCGTGTTTTTATTATTTGGCTTCTACATATTCTACAAACAGCGACCGACTTATTTAGAACACCTCCGTGTTTGCAAAAGCCTAAATGTTTCCACGCGCTGGATCGATAAGTGGGTTTGTAAATGTTCAGAGTTTTGCGCGGCTGCCGCTGCGTACTGATGACGTCACAGACAGGCAGACTGAATCCAGTAACGTTTAACGTGTCTAACGCGTTTTGGTGCTTAAATCCAATGTGCAGTTTCCAAGTATCGATACAAATCGATTATGTACCATTTCAATCGATTTGTAATCGATATATGTTGTAAAAACTAGAAAATTTGTACAATATTCGAAGACCTTGAAACGTCTTCATGTGAGAGTAAAGTGTGTTCAATAGTATTTATCTCTGATGATGTTGTGTTCAGTATTACTACATTAGGTTTTATTTACATTTATAATATTACATAATAATTGACAATGGCGTCATCAAAAGAACCATTCTTCCATTTTAAAATCAAATCGGTTAAGCCTTTTAGCTAAAAAGTAATATTTCAATCTTAAGGCAAAGGAAATTAATAAATACAGTCAATAAAACAGCAAACACATTTATTAACTTGTATCTACAGACTTTTTATTTTTCTTGCATAAACAACCTAATTTAACTGTAACTATTGCAGAATATGTCCGTTCTGAAAAAGGAACCTGACACTTTTCCACTTGGCACGTTTTCTGTAATAATTGGCCGATGGAAACCAAGCTTTATCCCGCCCTCTGGCAACTTTAGTCCAATCAGATGTAGGGATACAATGGTGACTGGCTCCGCCCACTTACTGTCAAAATCAAAAACTACTTGCGAGGAACAGGTTCAAGTTTTGTGAGCAGAGCAAATTAAAATATCGAGCAAATTTTGTTTGTGACTGTTTGCTTTGCCGCTCATCGAGCTCATTGATTTGCCTTCATCCGTCCGACTATCAATGAACCGCGCGGATCCAGTGAGAACTAAAATATGAACATTTCACATTTGTTTCAATTAGTTACACAGGGAAATACAGCACCTTTTATTTATTCATCTGATCTTAAGCTTCATTTTTGTAATTTGTTCAAAATGTTTATTTTTTTTATTTTTTTATTCTCTTATTTGGTTTTCAGTAGTTTTTCAGTATTTTATGTTCAAAAAAATAGATTAAAAAAATCTATGAAATCATATTAAATACTATAGTATATTTAAAGTTCAGGTAAAATTCCCAAATGTTATGTTCAAATATGCAAATGAGGTCTTATCCAACAGTAACTTTCGGTGAATTTAGGAGAAATCTACAAACACAGACAAAATAGTAAAATAATTAAATAATAATAATTAAAATAATCTAAAATATGTCCTCCTCCTTTATGGTCTGTTGGGGGAATGAACTGGTTTAATGTCAGTAACAAGTCACTTTTCCACCCTGAGGAGCAGCTTGTGTTCTCTTGGATAATTAGTGCACATGGCAGCTGTTGAAAAGGAGGATTAATGTCTCCTTTCTGCACAGGTGACTCCAATATTACAGGTAAACTAGAACCAACTTTACCAGTTTTATTTAAATAACCATCTCATGTTCAACCAAGTTCATGTGGAGCATTCTGACTGAGATGCTGCTTCATATTTATTTGATGTCTCAAACTGAACAATTATGAATTCACTCTGACACGTTCAGGTTGCTGCTGGATTTGAAGCTTGGGAGAACTTTCTTAAATAGATGCTGTGAGGTTAAAGGTCATCACTTGAAACATTTGCTCATTAATTCTTGGTATGAATGTGATTGTCACGAGAGTTGAAGCTTAGGACCCAAAAGCTTGACCACAGTATCAGGTATACAGCTTTTATTTCAACCACTGGAACGGCGGGAACGTGTGGCATCCCACCGCTCGACACTGGAGGGCAGGCAGCTCGATCAGGTGCTGGACACTGGGAGGGAAGAGCGAGTTAGTCCACGAGCAGGCAACAAGCAATTTACTGAACGCTGGTGAAGACTACCAAGGGAGAAGACGATACGGACTGACAACCCAGGTCTGCAGGACCAGGGGGGTATTCCAGATAGGAGGTTCAACAAACACTGAGTCCATCCCTGGACTCCGAGTTGACTTCCTCTGGGACGGGAAACTCTGTGTATCCGGTTCCAGAACAGCTGATCTGCGTTAGTTCAATCGACTCGGAGTGTGTTCACCTTGAGTTAAGCGCGTGCATGACGATTATAAAAAGCCATCATCAATGGAGCCCCACGAGTCACCATGACAACAGAAAATAAAAGCGCAACACTTACACTTACAGACACATTTTTATTTTATACCTATCAAAGTCATTTAAAATGTGACGCTGTAGCCTACGCCAACACTCATTAAAATACTAATTAAAAAACAAAGAAACATTGAGTTCTGTTCAGCCAACAAAAAGAAGGCAGAGGCCCGAAAAACCGGTGGAGGGCCTCGTCCACCACCTCTGACAGAGGCGGAGGAGCTGGTCCTCAGCCTAAACAGTGGTCACCCGGTTTCCCGCCCGGCTCATCCAAGCCAGTCACCCGCAGGACACAAGTGCATCAGATGCAAGTATACACTTCTTTTAAAAAAATAAAACTAATACTAACTAAACTAACTAATATATACACTAACGTTCAAAAGTTTGGGGTCACCCAGACAATTTTGTGTTTTCCATGAAAACACAAAAACACTTTTATTTATCAAATGAGTTTGAAAAATTAATAGAAAATATAGTTAGAAGATTAGAAATGATTCTTATTTGGAATATTAATTTTGTTCCTCAAACTTTGCTTTTGTCAAATAATGCTCCATTTGCAGCAATTACAGCATTTCAGCAAACACAATGTACCATTAGAAGACTGGAGTGATAGTTGCTGGAAATGGGCCAATATAAACTGACCAGATGTTTCCACCTGCAATACTCATTTACCACATTAACAATGTATAAAGTGTATTTCTGATTAATTTATTGTTATTTTCATTGAAAAAAAGTGCTTTTCTTTGGAAAATAAGGACATTTCTAAGTGACCCCAAACTTTTGAACGGTAGTGTGTGTGTGTGTGTGTCTGTATATATATATATATATATATATCTCCACCCACCCAACAGTTGTAGATGGTGTCATCTGCACAGTTGTAAACCCTGCAGATACTCAGATCTTGCCTCAGATGGTAGTTAAAAGTATTCAGAAACAGTAACAGGAAGATGATAATGAGGAGGAGGAAACGCTGTCTGCTGCCACAGGGAGCGATCCAGAGGGGCCTACTGAAGTATGTCTTAATATTATCTACTGGCAGTGCTCTGCCCATTCACATTCTAGAGTGGAGTTTGACATGTAGACTGAGTTACCAGTAAAGCGGTAGCGTTCTAACAGAAATTCCTCTGGAAATGATAAAACGTCTAATCTGGGTCGGAAGACTCTCTCGCGCCGTAAAGCATTTCGAATCACAACGGCTTCAATGTCAATTGGATTTGCTGGAAAAGGGCAATCCATGTCTACCAGCTTTCTTCATGTGGGAGGAGACGGTAGAAACTCTGGGTTTCTTATAGTAAACCTGCCAGCGAGCAGGTTACGTTCACAGAGTCTGTTACCATGGTGATTGACTCAGAGTCTGTTACCATGGTGATTGACTCAGAGTCTGTTACCATGGTGATTGACTCAGAGTCTGTTACCATGGTGATTGACTCAGAGTCTGTTACCTCTCTATCTGGAACGGATAACTCAGAGTTTCCTTCATCTCAGGGTTAACTTACTCTGAGTTTTCACATAACCCGCTTTCTGGAATACCCCCGAGGAGAGGAGATTGAGGGAAACAGAGGATCCTGACAGTGATGTTTGTTTGGATCTTCATACGTGACAATAAAAAACACTTGAATCCCGCTGAGGCCTCGTTCCATCAGTCTGATGTCACATGTTTGATGTTGAAGAAACACTTTCACTTTCCCAGAATGCTTCACTTTGATAAAAGAAGAGTTTATGACCTGATGTTATTTGTCATTACATCTTTTCTTCAGGGGTTTGCTGAAGCTTCAAAAGGTTCTTATTCAGATCAAACCTGATTATATGAAATTATATTTGATTTCACTGTACACAATTTGAAAGATCCACTCAAAAAAATTACACATCCATATTTTACTTATTCATTTACTAGTCATTACAAACAATCCTTAGAAAAACATCACCTTGCTAATGAAGCACACACACACACACACACACACACACACACACACACACACACACACACACACACACACACACACACACACACACACACACACACACAAATAGGCAGGCAACAGACCTTTTTATAAAAGGCCTCCTCTCTCCTCTGTTCTATCAGATCTCCCTTCCACCGACTCCTTCTCACTCATCTGAACGCTGCTGCAGAGACTCTTCTCTCAACTCTGTCCTCCTCTCTAGACTCTCTGTCCTCTGACGACCCGACGGGTCGGTAAATCCCCTGCGGCTCCGTGGCTGTCTCAACCGGTGCCATGAGAGCCTCCATGCGAGCGTCGGAAAGGAGACGGCATAAATATAAACGACCTGATGACCTGCTTGAGTTTCAATCTCTTCTCTCCTCTTTTTCTGCTTCTATCTCTGCTGCCAAAAGCTCTTTCTACCAATCCAGAATCCAATCTTCATTTTTTGGGGACAAACTACAAATAATGTGTGTCATGATATCAATGAGGCTGTACTACTCAAGGTTTTTGCTACCCTCAGCTGACAGACATCTTGTCTGCCGAGATTAGGGTCTCTGGTCTCTGGAGGGACATTCTGTCCCATGAGGGCAAATAATCAGTCCTCTGTGCGTGCGTAACCATCCCCATGTTTTGATGCCATACCTGCAGTATATATTCCTCCAGATGAAAACTTTGGAGCAGGCTTGGCGCATGACCTGTATGTGTGTCAACTCTGTATCCTCTTTGCAAACATTAAATTACCTGTTTTGATGATTTTACGTGAGAAATCTTCTCCAACCCTCTCGAACCCCCTAGTCCGCTGGGAACCTTGGCATCACACTCGACAGCCGACTCTCCCTGACTCCCAACATCACTGACAACACGATCCTGTAGATACTCGCTCTACAACATCAGGAGAACACGTCCTCTTCTCACTCAGGAGGAGGTACTGATTCAGGCTCTTGTCGTCTCCCTCCTGGACTACTGTAACTCCCTCCTGCAGGTCTCCTGCTACCACCATTCCACCTCTGCAGCTCATCCAGAATGCAGCAGCTCCACTGGTCTTTAACCTTCCTAAGTTCTCCCTCACTCCTCCACTCCTCCGCTCTCTTCACTGGTACCGGTGGCTCATCCAGTTCTAAACATGGTGCTCACGTACCATGCTGTGAATGGATGGGGTCCAGCTTACATCCAGGACCTGGTCCAACCCAACATCCCGACCCGCACTCTCCGCTCTGCATGTGATAAACTGCTTGTTCCTCCTCACTGAGAGCAAAACACTCGACTAGATCTCCACTCTTTGCTGTCCTGCTCCTAAATGGTGGAAGCAGGTCTCTGAAGACATCAGGACCACAGAGAGCCTTCACATCTTCAGACTAAAGACACACCTCTTCAGACTCTACCTCCACTAACACACTAACTAACTGTAGCACTTACATTGGACTTATAATGGTTCTTATCTACAGCAAGTTTACAAACTGAACTATGTGGTGAGCAGAGAGGATGGTCCTCCACAAAGGCATGGCAAGGCAATATTATTTGTATGGCACATTTCAACAACAAGGCAATTCAAAGTGCTTCACATAAAACTATTAAAAACATCCAAACATAAAGCAAGGTGATTTACAAACAGTTGAGAAAAAAGTCAGTTATACATTAAATGTATAAAATAAGACGTCAAAAGATTTGAAATAGAATAAAATTGTATGTAATGTAATTTAAGAAGGCCTTTAAGAATTCCGACTTGCAGAAATGGTCAACTAAAGGCAGCAGCAAACAGAATCTGAATTTAAAAGAGCTGAGGGACTCTGTTACAGATGTGTGGAGCAGAGAAACTAAGCGCTGCTTGTCCATGTTTAGTTCTGACTCTGGGAAGAGAAAGTAGACCCGTCCCAGACGACCTAAGGGTCCGTGGCGGTTCATACGGTATCAGCAGATCAGAAATGTACTTTGGCCCTAAACCATTCAGTGCTTTATAAACTAGCAGCAGGATTTTGAAGTCAATTCTTTGTTTGACAGGAAGCCAGTGTAAGAGAACTGGAGTGATGTGATCCACTTTCCTGGTCCTAGTGAGGACTCGAGCTGCAGCTTTTTGTTGTGTATTGTTAAGGTTTCGGAAGCTCTCGAGGGAGGACTCAATCCTTTGTTCTCGTCCCGGCCGGAAACGAGGACACGAATGAGTCAATTCGTTTAAATTCAAAAATCAAAAGTTATTTAATAACTGAACAACGTATTAGGGATTACAATTACAAAGTGAAATACTAAGCGAACAGTGGAATATTTCGCGAAATAGAGAATCCTCTGAGCAAGTCTGAAGTGACTTATCAACGCGGCTGCAGGAGAAGTTCTAACAGTCTTTTCCCCGCCATGGTCCTTTGAAACCTCTTGAGGTGTGTCTTCTTTGGTGCATTTGAATGTCATTGGCCTCTTCTCCAAAGGGCCACCTCCTCCATTGTCCCCTTCACGTCGAGGTGTGAAGCTGCAGCTGTAACCTGAAACCTCTCTGTCCTAGCTGTCCCTCAAATTCCAATGCACTCAATGTAGATACTGTGGCTTTATGCCCCAATGAGTGAACCCAACAAAGCATACATCGTTTAAGTTTTCATCTTATAACTAGTACACTTTAATTACAACAACCCATCACTAATGATCACCGTTCATCACACTTCATCATAAGATCTAAAACAGTTCATGTGGTTCAATTCTCAAGACATTTGCCTCAGTCGGCTGCCTTGAAATAAGTTGTTCATTTTATTACCTGACAGGAGAAAAAACTCCCAAAAAACCCTTTTTGGGGATAAAATTGGGAGAAATCCATAAAGAACGGCAATTGGCATCCGTCCCCAGGTTTTAACATCACATTGTGACAGAATGTTAATGTGTACAGTGTTTATATGATTTAAATGACTATGAATTGTGTTTGATTGAAATTGCATTCACTTCATCTAACATGTTAATGTAATAACTAATATCTAACATCACACAAACTATAATTCTAACACTAAACATTATTACACGTACTATAATTTCCTGACTAGGGGTGCACTTCTGGCTTAAATCCCTAACAATTCCCTCCTTGCTCACAGTTCACTGTGAGCATCTCTCAAAGACAGAAAAATTATCATACAGTCACATCCGTCAACAGTGATTGTCCCTCATCATCTACTCGCTACCGATTTCCCTGTATACTAGTCTCACTAAACACAATATCGATCAATCCCTGCAGGAATCCAAGGATGCAGGAGATGCAGCTTCATCCGTAGTGGACTAGATCATGACTGTAACACAAGAAGGGTTAACGCAGACAGGAATGCACTTTTCCGTTGTGCTATAATACTGACAAACCCGTTGGTGAGAGGATTGTCGTCGCCTTAGTTGTCTGCCAGCTGCTGGTTCGAGCTGTCAGTCCAGCCAGTGCTTTGGACTCCGATCCGTCAGGCGCTGTATTATTGGGAATGAAAGTACAACAGGCAGATCCAAACATTCTACAGACTCCTCCCTTCTCTGCCAAGATCATGTCCAGTGCCATTCTATTTTGCCATGCCATCAAACTAGTCTTATCCAACTGCTCGTGGAGCCCTGTTATGGCATCCCGGGTGAAATTTATGAATCGCTGCTGGTTGTAGTATATGTAATTAATCCAGTCTACATTTTTATTGATTGTCACCCACCAGAAGAAAAAGGATTCTATGCCGCTCGCAATTTGATTCCTGGCTTTAAACTCATCAGGCACCCCTCTGGGCACCCCAATGGCATCTAAGTACACATGACTATCAAATGAGCCCGCAGGACTAGTGGATCTCTTCGCTCTCCTGGCGACGTGAGGATGTGGTGAAATCAAGTCTTGAAATGTGGTCTCCTTCACTGGAAAGACATAGAATGGCATGATAAGCTGCACTAATGCACAAGTACCCGTCCAATTAGCTGGCAGCGTTGGATAAATAACCTTAGTTCCACACCACCACCAGAGGTCGGCTCTGGAAATCGTCTGATTCAACACACTTGAATATCGAGTGACATTAGCAAACTGAACTGTGGTACAGTTTACTCCTACAATGTCACCTACTTTTATCCCTCCCGTAATCTCTGATACTATGCAATCAAATGTACCATCTGGAACCATAAATTGAGGTGGCGTGCTCAAGGTAGCTGGCGGATAATCCCATTGGAACTCTAGACAAGTATGGTGGACAGGCTGAGTCTGCAGGACAAAGAGCTCCAGTATACATTTGAATATAGGGCTTATTGGTCTGAATCTGGAACGTACAGGAGTGGGCATAGGCCTAGGTTGAGAACACACTATACAATCTGTACTGTGCATGTTTGTGGCAGTATACTGTACCCATTGGAGCCATAGATTAGACTCCGAGAATCCAGTTTCCCGTCTTACCACACCCTTCCAAGAAGTGTCAGCTTCAGCTCCAACCTGATCAGCAGTGGATTCCTGTTTGTTAGCAGAGGGTTTAACAACAATCTTAAACACCCCTTGTGGGCTTTCAATATCGTATGTCCCTCCTTTCAACACGTATAGTCCACTGTCCCCCAATTCTGGATTTTCCAATGTGATTATTAGTGGATTGCACAACCCTCCCCCACATTTAGCCAAATCTGGATATCGGTTTTTCCGCATCGTTAAACGGGTTTGCAGCCCAGGTTTAGGACCAGTTTTGGATGACTTCCATCTACCAGTGTGTGCGAACTTCCATTCTGCCTCCTCGCAGTCACAGCCGTACTGCTCCACTGGCTTACCAAACCTGACTCCTGGTCCACATCGGTTGGTGGTGGAACACAAGTATTGGTCCGACCTCCAAAACCTGAGGTCTTGGACTCCGCAGGCTGCAATATCACAATAATCAAATTGAACAGATGCAGTTATATTTTCCTTGAATGTCAACGTGAGAGCAATTGCTGCTTGGATGTTAGGTGGTAAGGAAACATCTTGTCGACTGGGATGGGATAGATCACTTACAGACGTCATGTCATCGTCACCTGTGTGAACAGCTGCACTTCCCCGAGCTGAACTTGAACCCCCTACTACCAACTGATACTTACGCTGTGGGCGAGACATTTTCTGCTGCTTTGTTCCCTCCTGTGTCTTTTGGCTCTGAATTAACTTGCCTGGTATTTAATCGGGTCTCCGCAAGGGTCTGGCTTGGTGCCTTAGCAGGTGCACAATGTGTGAGATGATGCCAAGTGGCTCCCGCTTTACCTTTCACCTTTACCGAGTGTGATGTTGCCAATACTATCTCCCAAGGACCGGTCCACCTTGGATCACTCCACTTGCGTTTATGGGCCTTAATCCACACCCGGCTTCCTGGCGGTATGACTGGAACCTGCTTCCCTTGGCTGGCGGCTGTCTCTGCGTTCGTCACCTTCGTCTCCTTCCTAGCTACTTCTGCACAGTCATGACCACCCTCAGTAGGTGGCAATCCAGATGTCATATTCACACCTTCTGATGTGAAAGAGAGTTGGGGCTGGGTCAATATACCAGATATCCTAGCCCCTCTCATAGCTGTCAGAGTGAAAGCTTGTGTGTCTAGATAAGCTACAACACCGTGGTCTGTGTGGACTTTCAAAGGATGACACATTACCAAGTATGCAGTCTTCTGTACCGCTCGAGCTATTCCGGCCAAATGTCTGGTGCAGCCTACTTGTCCTAGTTCTATGGGATCTAATTTAGAACTGTGATAAGCCGAAACCGCTCTCCCCTCCTTCTGTCCAAATGTTCCCCCGTGAATGTGTCTAATGCTGCTTAGTTTTATCTTGGTGATGCTTGGTCATTGCAACCGAATAGCCGCTCCGAATTCAAAATCCTCAAGTTCTGTTACTGTAATATTGTTGGCGTATGTTTGTTTGAACATTCTTATCATATGTGTTTATCAAGTGTCCCAGCAGTTCCCGTTCCTTCTCTAATCTGGAAATTGTGTGTCACATTAGCTCAGTGTTTGTGGATTTCTTCGTTGTATGTGTGTGCCTATACTTCTCCTCCTTGATGTTCCTCTGTTGGAACATCTGTTGTTGTCAGCGGTTTGGTCAGATGACACGTAGCTGTCATCCTAGACGTGTGATTAAGCTTCACGCTCCCTCCTTGGACCTCGGATCACCTCAGTTCCTGTGAGCAGACTGCTCTGCTAACCGGAGGTCCCATTAGGACAAGATTCCCCAATCGGACATTCGTTCCAGGAAGAAAAGTTCAGGTTGGATCTTCCTGCGTTGGCCATCGTCTGCTGTTATCCCAAAAATGCCACTTGAGTAGCTAAACTCTAACATCTAGTGTTTTCCTATAACCATTCTAATCAATTTGTGAGTTGTTTCATTGATAGAACGACTGTATGTTCTTCTTAACACCTTAAATCAATGTCATCTACACATCTCTGTTGGTTGGAATCTTATGATTGTTTTTCACTGCATGCAATAATGTTCCCAAATCGGCAGATACTCTAGTTGTATTCTGTTCTCCCCCAGTCCCTCATGTTGAGGTAGGTGTAAAAGCATCCCTTCACATAGCCTTTGGTGATGCTAATCAACCCCAGGCCACCTCCTGGCTCATCTAACAATGTCGTAAAACCCCCACAACGCCGTTTCTACTGGGTGTCGTTGCCGATCTGGACCGTCTCGCATTGGAGTCGCCTGCTCCTAACTGAAAAGCAAAACATAGTTAACAATTGCCATGCACATGTATTCGAGGAAAAATGTGTCAGTAAATTTATCATAGTGAAATAATTCCCCCCATACCAACCGTGTGTGATTCTTAAACCTGTTGGGTGACTCTGAGATGAAATACAACCTGTGGATGGATTTTATGGCTCCGACACTTCCCCAGGATTCCTCCTCTTATCAGTCGTTGGTTTAGGGAGGTCTGCTCACTCCCTCCTCGACCATGAGTCGCCATCCCCTTTCAACCTCTGCATCCACTTTGAAATCTATCCTCGTCCCTAATTCACTCCCATCTCAGCATCTGCCTATTGTTTCTCCTACTGGGAGCTAAACTCCCAACAAAGTCATCATTTGTCCCGACTCCTGATGTTCACCTGATGGTGGAAGGAGTTCCCTAATGAACATAATAAACACACATACCTACCTACTACTACAACTGAAGAATTAGCACCTGGATGACACTCACAAATGTTGCTTTCTTAGAAGGAGAAATCTCTTCTTTGTTCTTGCTGTTTTGGTTTTGTTCCCTCTTGTTCAAATTCACTTCCTGCAAGTCACTTTGGATTAGAGCCTCAGCTGAATGAAGAATGTGATGCGTTGACGTAAAGAATGCCTCTGCATATCTTTATCTGCTCCTAGAGTATTTACACATTGTTTTGGAAAATTGCCTTTCTCAAACGGCCTTGTTTCCAACCGATTTGAGGAGCCATTCATATATAGAAATTTGGAATCTTCGACATAACTGATTATTGACCCCCATAGTCAACTCATGAAAAATTAACACCAATATTGCCTTCGCGTCCCCGTTCAATGATCTCTTTGAGTTTTTTCTTGTAGGTCTCACCCTCATGGTGTATGACTGTTCCATGTCTTCATCAACTAATTGACCAACCAAGTTCTCTTTGTTCATTCTAACCTCGAAGCATTCTGCTCATTCCAAGTATACACAAAAATATTACCTCACATTCTCACCCTCACAGTCAATTTCTTCTCCTTTTACCTTCAGCCTGTTTGCTCGGTCATGATGACCTTTGAAAACCTATGCATTTCTGCATAACTCTTCAACCTGTTTTCCCATTTTTACCACTTCCCCATTAAAATAAACCATTCGATGGCCTCACTGAAGGCCTCCATCATTATAGTCAATTTGCTGACCTTTGCGACCACTTTGACAAGTGGTCGAGCATTTGCAGTATCAGTCTCTAAAACTTCAACCAATGTATCAGAATGTGAACCCCAAACCCCTGTAATATAAACAAAAGGTTCTCCAAACCCTTCAGGGTCATAAAACAACAATGAAGATTGTGAGTCCCTGATCCCAAAAAAGTATCAGGAGATAATAAATCAACTTAGCATCAGACCCATCTGTTCCAGACCCCCCTCCAGTGTTAATCTCCACTTTTATTGCTCTTCAGCCCAAAAGCAAAGCAGAGGGTGGGAGACGTGTCTGTTACCTGCAAACACAAACTCAGCTCATGCTCAGCTTGATCCAATCCATTCATTCATTACTGATAGATCACTAACCTCTCATGGTTAGCGTATCCAAATGTAAGGGTGTACTACTTTCTGAACATTACAGGATGACCGTCTGTAACAAATTTCCATATTTCGTGTACTGGTGCTATAAATGTTCCTTTGATCAGACATTTGCTTCAATCATCAAGATACTGTATCAAGTGTATCGTGCACTATACACTCAATAGCAGCACTCAACAATTTACCGCCCATCTCTGAATTCAGGAGGAAACTCGAAAAACTACAAACATTAATCCAAAAAATCGACAATATATACAACAACTCCCCCAATTCCTTATCACCTTCATTCCTCATTTAAATCTTACACAACCTTGTATCTTAATTTCAATGTCTGATTTCCTTTTTTTAATCAATCTTCCCTACGGGTTTAAGTCTAGTTTCAGCTGACACTCTCAGCAGTCCATAATCTCTAGTCTCCTCTTCCTGGAATGTGAGTCGTAAACCGTGGAGGCCGAGGGTGCTTATCTGAGCTGTTGGAAAGCGGCGGGGGTCGGTGTGTCACCAGTTAGTTGTTTAGGGCTCGTCTGCTTTGTCTCCATCAAAGCAAGTGGTATCTGTTGCTGTGGTCACCACATATGGGGAGATTGAGGCTGGGGTGTGCCCAACCTCTGGTTCTGCCTGGACTGCAGTGAGTTGGGAAACCTTCCTGGAGGAGCATTTGACCGTGTGTTCCCTTCATATTTCACTGGACACGTTCTTGACCAATGTCCCACCTGCCCACATATAAAACACACATCAACCCCATACCCTCCTTGGTAGTATCCACTCCCTCGGTTAGATTCACGGCCTCTGTCTCTCCCTCTGTACTTTGGTGGTCGCTGGTATCCTCTCAATTGGTTTCTCACTGCTGGACCTACGGTTGGATATGTGGCTTCTGGAGGAACAGGGTATTGAGGTTGTTCATCTCTCACCGACAGTTGTTTCCTGACTCTCTGTTTTTTCGTTGCTTCTGCATCTGCTGCTGCCAGTTGGATCTTCAGGAGTCGATGCGTCATCGTCCCCAGTTCTTCTTGCCTCCTTGTCTCCGCAGCTCTCTGTATTTTGTATAAGTGGGTTAGATGGTCTCTCCATGTGCTTTCATCCATGTCGTCCAGTCCCACTACTCCCTCCAACGCTGTTTGAACAGCCTGGGGCAAGCCTTGCTGCACAGTGTGTCGCCAGGTTACTGCAGTAGATTTGTTATTGTCGTGTCTTTCTCCTGTGGCCAAATGCCATTCTGTTTCTGCTCTCCTCACATATTGAGAGATGTCTTCACCTTGTTTCATACTCAGACCCATCAGGATGGACATACTTGGCTTTGTAGGCCAGATGTTTCGCATTGTGGCCCAAAATACTCCTCTGACCTTATCAAATGGAGCCTCATCCTCTTGGTTGGTGGTTCCCGCTCTTGCTTCTAAGGCTCTTAGGTTGACTGTTCCCTCTAGACGGGCTATTAAGGCTCTCATATCTCCAAGACCCAACTTATCTTCTATTGTGTATTTTTCAAAGAGCAGGATCCATGGGTTAGCTCCTTCTCCCAATGGCGGCAGTCCCTTCTCCAGCGCTTCCATGTCCCGATGACTCCAGGGCACAAACTCGCTCTGACCGTTGGCTTTTCTCAGTAGTGGGCACTGTGGGACAGGGGAGGCTGCAGGTGGCTCATTTCTTATAGGGAGAATATAGTCTGCATAGCGTTCTGGAGTCTTCTTCACCAGGATACAATGTCTATTGTGATGACATCCTCCATCAGCAACCTCTCCTTCTTTGTCGTTGTTTGGATGGGTCCTCTGCACGTGTATTTTGATAGTCAGGAGTCCTGAAGTAATATACAGCTCCTCTGCGGCCTCCTGGTATTCACTTGGTGTTTTACGGCCATGTTCACAGCTACCTGCTTCCTCCTCTCTGGCCCTGCCAAGCAGTTCCTGAGTCGTAAGCGCAGCCATCATGCAACCTGGAATACTCTAAACAACCGCTATGCTGTCCCTTCTGTCCCAGGTGTTACTCTGTCACTAACTGTAAGAAAAACCCAAACTAAGTCACCCCTAGCAGCTGTCCGAGGAAATGTCAAATTGAACTATCGACCAGAATCGACACAGTAAAACAAATAACCAAATCTAAAAAGTAAGGAGGGCAATTTACAACATCAAATCAGTTCAATAACTGCTGTGTAATTTACTAAAATTATCCTGTTAGACCACTAAGTTAAATCAACTTATCAGTACCTCTAACCTCAAAATCAAATCAATCACGGAACTGTAAAAATTAGTATAATCAATGATCAATGCAAAAGACTATGATTACAATTGTACAGAGTAAAAAGAGAAAGAATTAATTATATCTCAAATCAAAACTCAATCTTCATTCAAAATTCAAAAGTCTAAAAATTAAACTTCAATAAAGTTAATCTTGATGTCTAAAAATGAATTACTCCAAATTATTAATCAAGGTTACAAAATTAATCAAAGTTATGATGATACGGTCAAACTGCCGGCAATATTAATCAGGTATCAGGTATCAAGTATAGCAGAAGCACTCCCCCACAAATGTCGCCCGAGATTATACCACAATATAAACAATGATCCACCCCCAACCCAGAGACAATGCAATGACAGTCAATCTGGTTTCAGCTAAACATTAGGGATCGAAATCAAACAATTCATAACAGGTCCACAAATGCGCCACATCAAAATTAGCTCAATCTCCAATTTCAATCCAAAATCGATGCAGAACTATAGTACAAACCAAATTCAACGTGACATTACAGCACTTTAATGTTTCAAATAAACGTCAACACCAATCCAGATATCCGTCAAGTTGTCTTATCAATCTTTACACTATCCTAGTTAGTAAAGGCAAATGTGCATCAAAGTCAACGTCCGAACACGGAGCAAGTGAGGAAATTGAACTCCCCCCTCTTGTAATTCCCTCTACATCCACCAGATGGCACACTCAGGGGCTTCCCCCCCACGATGTGCACTTACTCCAACCAAATGTGGCGCTGTTCAGCCGATAGCTGAAGATCGAACACAGAACTACCAAAGAGGAAGTGCCTCACACCTCAGCACATGGATCGTAAAACGCTGTGTGCCGGCGTAGCAAAGAACAATGGGCTCAAGCTAACTGCTAACCCACAACGTGGTCAAGCTATCAGCACCCCGCAAGCCCCGCTATTTCCCCAGTGGAATTACCAATGAGACCCCGTTAGCCGCTAGCAAGGCAGCCCACGTGGTCCGGGTTGGACTACTCACCAACACCTTAATATGCTATGGTTTTACAACCCGACGCCGGAGATGATCAGTCTCCAGTTCGGATTCTATACATATATATACACTGTTAAACAATCACATACACGTAGTAAACATAATTCGGAACATCTATTCATCAATCAAGCACATGCACCCCGCAACTCAAACACTCACGCACCACGTACTAACACTCACTCACACTCACACCAGCATTCAGATGTATATACACTATCATTTACACTAAAGCGCATATCCGCCACCCACCCCCTTCTAGACAACCTATATACCTAATTCATAGGATTTCTAGGGAGTGGAAAATGTTAAGCAGATCTTACCAGTCGATGCTGGATTTCTCCTTTACTATAACCTCCACCAGTCGCCGCTGGATTACCTTAACCAGTCGCCGCTGGATTACCTTAACCAGTCGCCGCTGGATTACCTTAACCATAAACTCAACCAGTCGCCGCTGGATTTCGCGTAAGCCAATCCCGTAGAGCAAGCTCCCCCCCCCCAATCTATTAAATCCTGCAATACCTAATTGTGAAGGACTTTATGCACAGAGAGGGGAAATGAAGAGAAGAGTCTTCTCTAAAGACGCCGTAATTATTGTGGGAAACCTAGTGGACAACATGCGCATCGTCACACCTCATGCGAACCCCCTAACCAATCCCATACGGGTCTACTTCTATGATTTTATCCTGCTGGTCTTTATGTCTCAGCAGACCAGTTCGCCGCCTGGATTTTTCTAACGCTCTAAGTGTGTACCTGAACGCACCAAACGCGCGTGTTTGGAATTTCTAAAAGCCGGCTCCCATTCGCATTCACTTTGCAAAAGTATGTCCCCACTGTTATTCAATATCAGCTTATTATATTCACCCAAGTCATTAATGTACTAGCCTTTAGTCTTTAGCATCTAAGGCCTTGCCTCATGGCCGACTGCCAGCACCACTCTAAATCTTCCTAAACCACCTATCACAGAATTCATGAAAAAGTTTGTTTTACCTTGTTTGTACCCGTGGTACTTGCAGTCAAACCTCTCAGCAATGCCTTCCCCCAACGAGAGCCCCACGTTGGGCGCCAACTGTTAAGGTTTCGGAAGCTCTCGAGGGAGGACTCAATCCTTTGTTCTCGTCCCGGCCGGAAACGAGGACACGAATGAGTCAATTCGTTTAAATTCAAAAATCAAAAGTTATTTAATAACTGAACAACGTATTAGGGATTACAATTACAAAGTGAAATACTAAGCGAACAGTGGAATATTTCGCGAAATAGAGAATCCTCTGAGCAAGTCTGAAGTGACTTATCAACGCGGCTGCAGGAGAAGTTCTAACAGTCTTTTCCCCGCCATGGTCCTTTGAAACCTCTTGAGGTGTGTCTTCTTTGGTGCATTTGAATGTCATTGGCCTCTTCTCCAAAGGGTCACCTCCTCCATTGTCCCCTTCACGTCGAGGTGTGAAGCTGCAGCTGTAACCTGAAACCTCTCTGTCCTAGCTGTCCCTCAAATTCCAATGCACTCAATGTAGATACTGTGGCTTTATGCCCCAATGAGTGAACCCAACAAAGCATACATCGTTTAAGTTTTCATCTTATAACTAGTACACTTTAATTACAACAACCCATCACTAATGATCACCGTTCATCACACTTCATCATAAGATCTAAAACAGTTCATGTGGTTCAATTCTCAAGACATTTGCCTCAGTCGGCTGCCTTGAAATAAGTTGTTCATTTTATTACCTGACAGGAGAAAAAACTCCCAAAAAACCCTTTTTGGGGATAAAATTGGGAGAAATCCATAAAGAACGGCAATTGGCATCCGTCCCCAGGTTTTAACATCACATTGTGACAGAATGTTAATGTGTACAGTGTTTATATGATTTAAATGACTATGAATTGTGTTTGATTGAAATTGCATTCACTTCATCTAACATGTTAATGTAATAACTAATATCTAACATCACACAAACTATAATTCTAACACTAAACATTATTACACGTACTATAATTTCCTGACTAGGGGTGCACTTCTGGCTTAAATCCCTAACAGTATTGATATTAAGTTTATTCCTACGGGGCATCCATATTGAAAACGGAACCGGCACTGGATGCTGGGTATTGTTTGTCTCATGCAACGTCCATTAAAAAGAACACCCGTTATATTCCTACAGGGTCTCATGTCCAATCATTTTGTTGTATTTGTAGAGTCTGCTACACAACACTTTCTGCATGTAGATGCAACAGCATGTAGATGTTAAACAGAAGAGGCCCCAGTGTTGAACCTTGGGGAACACCATTTTCTTCAGCTCTGATGTGTAATTAGCTACAGATACAAGTATTTTCGGTCTTTCAAGTAGGATTCAAACCAGTTAAGTGCTGTGCCACAGAGTCCCACCCCGTTGATTAGTTTATCCAGTAGTATGTAATGGTCGTCTGTGTCAAATGCTGCGCTGAGATCCAGTAATACTAAAACAAAAATTCTGCCATTGTCTGTGTTTAAGTGGATCTCGTTGAAAATCAAGAGCAGTTTCTGTACTGTGGTGCTGTCGAAAGCCTGACTGGAAGGCATCAAAAACATTATTTGCGCCCCAAGAAGTAGTTTAGCTATTGAAAAAACGCTTTTTCAATTATTTTACTTAAAAAAGGCACCAGGAGGAGACTCTCCCTCCTGCAGAGAACACAGAGACACTGAGGAACCAGGACTGGACCAGAAAGCAAAGCCAGGATAAAGAGGTTCAGTGAATGTTGTGTTGAAGGTGTGGAGGTGGATCAGTGTGTCAGAGGAGACTCTGAAGAAGGACAGAGAGCCAACAGGACAGTCCACATACACTGCTACTCTACCAGAGGAGGAGGAGGAAGAGGAGGAGATGCGTGTTACTGTCTTATTGTTAAGGACATAGTAACCTTTATCAGAGCATCTCAAACTCCAGGAGTGATCATTCCTTCCAAATAAACAGTCATTACTGTCTCCTGTCCTCCTGATTCCTCTGTAACTCACTGATACATCAACTACTCCTCTCCACTCGACCTCCCAGTAACAGCGACCAGTCAGACCAGTTCTACACAGCAGCTGAGGCCTGAAGTCAAATCTGTCTGGATGATCAGGATATGACTGATCCTCTTCCCCCTCCTCCTCCTCCTCATCGTTCTCTTCCTCCTCCTCATCGTCCTCATCCTCATTCTCATCCTCATTGTCCTCATCGTCCTCCTCATTCTCCTCCTCAACGTCCTCATCGTCCTCATCTTCATCGTCCTCATCCTCATCCTCATCGTCGTCATCCTCTACCCCCTCCTCCTCCTCCTCATTCTCCTCCTCATCGTCCTCATCCTCATCGTCCTCATCGTCCTCATCCTCCTCCTCCTTATCCTCATCCTCATCGTCCTCATCCTCATCGCCCTCATCCTCCTCATCGTCCTCCTCTTCATCATTCTCATCCTCATCCTCCTCATCCTCCTCCTTATCATCGTCTTCATCATTCTCCTCATCCTCATCCTCCTCCTCATCGTCCTCCTCCTCATTCTCATCCTCATCGTCCTCCTCATTCTCCTCCTCATCGTCCTCATCCTCCTCATCATCCTCCTCATCGCCCTCCTCCTCCTCCTTCCACATATATGTCACCTTCCTGTTGTTGTCAGACAGTTTGAGTCTTCTGTTTACTGTGTTTGTGTCGATTGTGAGTTCACAGGAATCTGATGAGAGAACAAGACACAATACAGCTGCAGTTATTAATCATGTGTTCATCTATTAAGACTTTGATGATGACATCACAGAGGTGAATGAGTAATGTCAGTGTGAAGATGGTTGAATCTTCATGAATCAAACTCAAAGCACACTTACACTTCCTCAGACCTGGTCTCAACCATCGGACTCCAGCAGGCTCCACCCTGAAAGGAGGAGGGGGGGTCAGAGCAGCATGGAGACATGGACATTACATCACTCTCATACACACAGCTTTGTCCTTCATGTCCACATGGACCACCTCTTCTTCTACTGCAGTGGAGCTTCTTCTGATTGGCTGATGACCACAGCTCATGATGTTCATTATTCATCATCTATTATTATCAGTATTATACTGACCATCATCTTCCATTTCACTCAGTTTCCTTCAGCAGTCAGTGAATCAAATGTTTAAACCTGCTTCAAGTGATTTCTTTGTCCACTTGTGGTTCAGTGTAAATACAACATGTAACATGTGATCATCTTCTAAAGTAGTTCTGTCTAACATGAGATCAACCAGGTGCTTCCACATCCAGCAGGTCTACATCAACATGATGGTTCATCAGGAGTCTTTGTGTCACCTGGTCAATGGAAGTCCACTATTCTCTCTCTTTTAGCTCTGGTTTTGGTCTCCACCACCTCCTGAGGGGAATATCTGTGTCTCTAGCTTCTGAATGTTCCTCTATGTTCCCCATCTGGTCTCTGACTCAGTGTGTCTGCGGTTTGCTGCTCAGCAGTGAACTGTGGCTTCATCACAGCATGTTTGATAAAAACAGCTGCTGCTGGAAATACGGACACTGAACCAAACAGGAAATGAGCTGCACAACCAAAACTAGGAGCTAGTTTTAGTTGAACCAGATGTCAATCATCAGGATAATCGTCTTACATCAGAAGGCGGAAGAGTCGATCACCGAAACCAGGATTTTTTAACAGTATAACGACAAATAAACTTAAAGGAAGAGCGTCTTTTTTCTCCGCTGACGAGCAGGAGATGATCATGAACACATATGATGAGATAATATGTTCATTTGAATCATTTCTGTCGGATGAATTTAACGTATTATACATATTTTACGTTGTTCATTCTGTATGACCATTCCTGTGATGTTGTGATGGTTTCTGGACAGAGGATGCCACATGTGTACAGACTGTAAAGACACATGAGGCTAATTTGCGATATTGTGCGATACAAAATAAAATAAAATGAATATAATCATGGCAACAACTGACAGCGACCCCCTGCAAGGCTACAAGCCCGACAAAGTATCACACACAAGTTAACGTTATGCGTGTTGGTAAAATGTAACGGCTCATTTAAGTGCCTCGTGACTCTAATCAGACAGTTTATATTTCTTTAAATGTGTCTGTTTGCAGGAGGCTTCATGGAAGATCATCATCCAGTTTATTATATGTGTGTGAGTGTGTATGTGAGAATCATTACAAATCCATCGTTCATAATCAGTCATTTGATCAATTGAAGCAGTGAAATGTGGAACATCCAGAAGTTTATTTAAGCGACAAATAAACCAACAGAACTTTACGAAGAGCACGACATGCAGCGGCTTTCCAGATGTTCTCTGCATCGCAACACCGTACAGACAGGACAGTTTGAGACAATGTGTGAGAGAATGAGAGACAATGTGTGAGACATGAGACAGTCTGCGGGACAGTGGACGCTCGGCTGCAGCGTGTGGTGTTCATCACGTAACGTAACGGGGAAATCTTCTTGTAAATAAATCATTCCTTGTCCTCAGCATCTGCAGCGCTCGTACAGGACGTCATGGTGACGTCATAACGGGTCTCTGTGATGTCATAGAAGTCTCTCCCTATAAAACGTTCATCTAACTGATGTCGCGTGATGAACTAATCCAGCAGCTCAGATGAACCTGCGCCGGAGCAGATTCAAGTTTTCGATGTGTTGCTATGGTGATTTAGACAAACCTGCTTCGGGGAACCGGAAAGCCTAATCTGCGTCATCTCATCCTGAAGATAATCCGGCTAACTCAGTTAGCCACGTACGAGGAACAGGGCCCTGATCTAGACGGTTTGAACAGGTGTTTTTTTGACTGTCTTTTAATAATAACTACTGGACTAAAGGACAACACACACTTGAGGCAGATGATGAGCATCTAAACATCAGAGCGTTGTTTGATAAGAGCCCACAAACCTGCGGCTTGACGACGTTAACTCATAACCCACGATGCCGTCAACGTGTCAGGAGACACCACTGTCCTCTCTTATAAAGTGGAAACAAGACTCCAGAGAAACAAGCCTTTCATCACCTTCCTCCCTGTATAGCCTCACCTGGCTACTGTTCCTCACTACTTCTGTATGTATTGATGGTCTGGTGTGGGACACAACCAGTTTGAGGTCCTGGTAGTTTGAGGTCAGCTAGGTGTGTCAGGGTCATATTAACCAGGCTGACAGTGTGACAGAGAAAATGTTTCCAACTCGACCTCCTCTACCAGACAGGCCTCTTCATACCTGAGAGTCTCCAGTCTGCAGTGAGGATCCTCCAGTTCAGCGGACAGCAGCTTCCCTCCTGAGTCTCCTGGATGATTGTAGCTCAGGTCCAACTCTCTCAGGTGGGAGGGGTTGGAGCTCAGAGCTGAGGCCAGAGAAGCACAGCCTTTCTCTGTGATCAGACAACCAGACAGCCTGCAGACACACAAAACAACCAAAAGGTCACGTGATCGGAGGGAGCTTTAGGGCTGGGAGGTCACTGCAGAACGGAAATACTGTCGGCTAGTAAGAGGTCATATTACCATTGTTACTTACTGGTTTTCCAGACACAGCCAAAAGCCCACTAATGTACATCAACAATCTGATATCATTACTGATCGATCTCCAATATTTCTATTTTATTGAAAATATAGTCTAACAAATGTTTATGGAAATATTTGGTAAAATACATGTCTGAAGGAGGCAAGAGTTAACCCTTTCCTGAAGAAACCCACCCTCAACCCTTCTGAAGAAAACAACTACAGACCGGTCTCTCTTCTTCCCTTTTTGTCCAAAACTCTTGAACGTGCGATCTTTAACTAACTCTCCTCCTATCTCCAACAACCTCCTTGACCCCCACCAGTCAGGCTTCAAGGCCGTTCCACAGAGACTGCTCTCCTTGCTGTCTCAGAGCAACTCCACACTGCTAGAGCCGCCTCTCTCTCCTCTGTCCTCATCCTTCTGGACCTCTCTGCTGCATTTGACACAGTCAACCACCAGATCCTTATTTCCTCCCTTCAGGAACTTGGTGTCTCAGGCTCTGCTCTCTCTCTCTTCTCTCGTCCTACCTCGACGGCCGCACCTACCGGGTAACCTGGAGAGGATCTGTGTCTCTTGTCCTCTTAACACTGGAGTTCCTCAGGGTTCCGTCCTGGGTCCCCTTCTCTTCTCGCTCTACACCAACTCTCTCGGCGCTGTCATTCGCTCGCATGGCTTCTCCTACCACAGCTAATCTGATGACACCCAACTAATTCTCTCCTTCCCTCACTCGGATCTCTGCCTGTCTAACTGACATCTCTCAGTGGATCTGCTCACCATCTGAAAATCAACCCCGACAAGACTGAACTACTTCTCTTTGTGGCATACGATTCTCTAACCCAGGACTTGGCGGTCAACTTTGGCAACTCTGTGTTAATGCCCACTTTGACTGCAGGAATCTCAGCGTGACACTCGACAGACAACTCTCCCTGACTCCCAACATCACTGCGACACCATGATCCTGTAGATACTCGCTCTACAACATCAGGAGAACACGTCCTCTTCTCACTCAGAAGGTACTGATTCAGGCTCTTGTCATCTCCCTCCTGGACTACTGTAACTCTCTCCTGCAGGTCTCCTGCTACCACCATTCCACCTCTGCAGCTCATCCAGAATGCAGCAGCTCGAGTGATCTTTAACCTTCCTAAATTCTCCCACACTCCTCCACTCCTCCGCTCTCTTCACTGGTACCGGTGGCTGCCCGAATCCAGTTCAAAACATTGGTGCTCACGTACCATGCTGTGAATTTACATCTTCAGACTAAAGACACACCTCTTCAGACTCTGCCTCCACTAAAACACTAACAAACAAACTAACAAACTGTAGCACTTAAATTGTACGTATAATGGTTCTTATCTATAGCAAATTGTAAATTGGCTTATTTGATGAAATTGCACTTTCTTGTTTCTTGTTCTTTTGAGTTTGTATCCTTATGGTTGAAATGCACGGCAATTGTAAGTCGCTTTGGATAAAAGCGTCAGCTAAATGACATGTAATGTAATGTAATACGTATTTGAACTATGCAAGCAGAAAGAATCTTATGAAAGTCAGAAATGTACCATTGATGTAAACAAAGTCCCATTAATTGATTCCTGACCTGAGAGTCTCCAGTTCACAGTGTGGACTCTCCAGCCCAGCAGACAGCAGCTTTACTCCTGAATCCTGCAGGTTGTTGTTACTCAGATCCAGCTCTCTCAGACTAGAGGACTGGGAGCTGAGGACTGAGGACAGAACTTCACAGCTTCTCTCTGAGAGGTTACAGCCACTCAGCCTGAAGAGGCAACAATCAACAAGAAGAAAGAACATTTGTGTTAAAAAAAAAGATCTTTGATAATGAGTTTGAACTAAAATAAAATCATTATGAGCAAACAACATTTGTTCAGTAAGAGTTTTTACAGTTGTTCTTTTTGTACAGAAGAGAGGAAGAGGAAAACATCAGTTGATTTTGTCTGCTGTTAACATGAAGTACTGTAGTATCAATATCAGGATGAGGCAGGAATATTTAATGTTGGTAGTTGGTAAAATACAAACTTAGGCTTCTCTATCCTCAATCTGACTTGTTTCAAAGAAAGATAAACAAAGAGAACCAAGTGAGTGTAAAAGATAAATTAATCTTCATCTTCTGATTTCATGTTTTCTTTCTGAATCAGAAATAAACAACCATCAAACTGTCAGCAGATCGTCACTGTAGAGACACACGTTAAAGTCTTCAGTCTCTTTCCTACCTATGCTTTTCTCCTTTTCATTCATTAATTATATCAAACAAAACATCACAAAGCCTGAATAAGGAGAACAGATAGCAGCATATTTCATTTCTGATGTAGGAATCTTACTCTCTGTACTTACAGAGCTTTGTTGGAGGCTTTGACCACTGGCAGCATCCTCAGAAGAGCCTTCTCTGAAGCAGAGTATTTCTTCAGCTCAAACACCTCCAGATCTTCTTCTGATGACAGTAAGATGAAGACCAGAGCTGACCACTGAGCAGGAGACAGTTTATCTGTGGAGAGACGTCCTGAACTAAGGGACTGTTGGATCTCCTCCACGAGAGAACCATCATTCAGTTCATTCAGACAGTGGAACAGGTTGATGCTTTTCTCTGGAGACACATTCTTACTGATCTTCTTCTTGATGTACTGGACTGTCTCCTGATTGGTCTGTGAGTGACTTCCTGTCTCTGTCAGCAGACCTTGTAGGATACTCTGAATGGTCTCCAGGGAAAGACCCAAGAGGAAGCGGAGGAACAAGTCCAGGTGTCCATTAGGACTCTCTAAGGCCTTGTCCACAGCACTCTGGTAGAGACGCAATGGTTCAGGTTTGTCTTTAGAGACTTTACACAACAGGGAGGTTTGTTCTTCTGACAGCAGATTGACACCAGAGCTGAAGAAGGTCAGATGGACATAAAGAGCCGCCAGAAACTCCTGAACACTCAGATGGATGAAGCAGAACACCTTGTCCTGGTACAATCCTCTCTTCTCTCTAAATATCTGAGTGAACACTCCTGAGTACACTGAGGCTGCTCTGATATCGATGCCACACTCTGTCAGGTCGGATTCATAGAAGATCAGGTTGCCTTTCTGCAGCTGATCAAAGGCCAGTTTTCCCAGAGACTCGATCATCTTCCTGCTCTCTGGACTCCAGTGTGGATCCGTCTCAGCTCCTCCATCATATTTGACCTTCTTTACTATGGACTGAACCACCAGGAAGAGGATGTACATCTCAGTCAGGGTCTTGGGCAGCTCTCCTCCCTCTCTGGTGTTCAACTCTTCCTCCAGAACTGTAGCACTGATCCAGCAGAAGACTGGGATGTGGCACATGATGTGGAGGCTTCGTGAGGCCTTGATGTGAGAGATGATCCTGCTGGCCTGCTCCTTATCGCTGAACCTCTTCCTGAAGTACTCCTCCTTCTGGGGGTCGGTGAACCCTCTGACCTCTGTCACCATGCCAACACACTCAGGAGGGATCTGATTGGCTGCTGCAGGTCGTGTGGTTATCCAGAGGCGAGCAGAGGGAAGCAGCTTCCCACTGATGAGGTTTGTGAGGAGCACATCCACTGAGGAGATCTCTGTGACATCAGTCAGGATCTCATTGTTGAGGAAGTCCAGAGGAAGTCGACACTCATCCAGACCGTCAAAGATAAGTAGAACCTGGAACTTCTCAAACCTGCAGATTCCTGCTGCTTTGGTTTCACTGAAGAAGTGATGAACAAGTCCCACCAAGCTGTATTTCTTCTCTCTCTGCACATTCAGCTCTTTGAAGGTGAATGGAAATATGAACTGTATGTGCTGGTTGTGTTTGTCTTCAGCCCAGTCCAGTGTGAACTTCTGTGTTAAGACTGTTTTCCCAATGCCAGCTACTCCCTTAGTCATCAATGTTCTGATTGGTTTCTTCCTTCCAGCTGAGGCTTTGAAGATGTCTTCTTGTCTGATGGTTGTTTCTGGTTTGGCTGGTTTCCTGGATGCTGTTTCAATCTGTCTGACCTCATGTTCTTTATTGACCTCTGCAGTCCCTCCCTCTGTGATGTAGAGCTCTGTGTAGATCTCATTCAGAGAGGTTGTGGTTCCTGCTTTAGCGATCCCCTCAAACACACACTGGAACTTCTTCTTCAGGTTGGATTTGAGTTCATGTTGACAGTTGGTGATAATCACTGAATAAACAAAGAAATAGATGACAGGTGCTTTACTTTAATGGTATGATATTTTCCTTGGATTAAGCTATTGGTTTTACTTTGCTGCATGTCTATCTGAAGCTTCCCAGAATACTGACTGTGAGAACTTCACAATTGAGAACTATGAAATGGAAATAATTTAAGTGTCAATATTTAGACGGTTGTAGGAAAAGTCTTCACCTTGACCTCCATCTCCTCCCACGGGATTTGGTTTGCCTGAAACAAGATGTTTTCTGTGATTACTTTGTACATTTGTCTGTGCTCTAATTCAAACCTACACTGTTAATGTCGAACAGTACCTCATGTTGAATTTACACCAATTACGAGACTCGATTTATAGTTTTGTTTTTGATCCCTCCTCCCAGGGTGGTGCCCCACTATTAATAACATTTATTAAGAAGGTTATTGACGTTAATAATCTAATGTCAGGTATTTAGTGATCATACTTGCATGTGACCAAACATGCTAATGAGATTCTTCTGTTCTGTTGTATCTTTATCGTACACATCTGCTGTCTTTCTTCCTCTTTTTAGCAACTTACCCGTAGAGTTCGTTTTGGATAATTTTTCAGCCAGATCGTTCATTTGCATTTCTTCCAAAACCTTCACGGCCACCTGAACAGAGTCTGTGTGGTAGCACCGCACCATCAGGTCCACTGTCTTCATCCTGTCTGCGTTCTGCAGGTCACAGGGTGGGATTGATCGGGGGTCTTCTGGGCTTGAATCATTCTTCAGGTACCACTTGAACCGTTGGAAGTCCTCCTCCTTGAGCTGCTCTAAAGTTTTGAGGATGTCCTTCTTGACTTTCTCCATCTGTCCTTTTTAAAGACACACAAATAAATATCAACATAGAGAACATTTACAGCTCTGCATTTAAAAAACAAACCGCAGCGTGTTTTAAAGATGGAGT
>NC_135701.1:22272529-22320029 GCF_964276395.1 Gasterosteus aculeatus | reverse complement strand
ACCTCCTCGTTGGTGGGGTCCAGGATCAGCGTGCAGATGAGGTCCCGCCTGGCCCCCTCCAGGTCCAGGAGCTTCCTGAAGGCCTTGCATCGGCTCTCGTAGTACCGACCGGCCGCCGGGTCGTACCGGACGGCCTTGGAAAACATGTCGGCCGCCTCCTGGAAACACCTGCGCACACGCACACGCCTTCAAACATCTGAGGAAGGGTTGTGTGCATCAACCTGGAGGGAGGGGACGGGGGGGACAGGGGGGGGACGGGGGGGGGAACATTCTGACCCGTCCTGGAAGCAGAGCGAGCCCAGCGTGTTGTGGAGGACGGCCAGGCGGAGACGCACGGCGGGGTCGTCGGGGGGCATCATCTCCTCGGCCTGCTGGTAGTCGGCCAGAGCGAAGCGCCACTCGCCCTGCTGGAAGAAACAATCTGACACACGGCGGGGGGGGGGGGGGGGGGGGTTGAGTCCGTGCGGCATTGATCATGATCAATAATTAAGAGCTTGTGATCAGCGACATCAGCAAAGGGACTTCTTTTGACTCACACAGACACATTCTATTCAGAAAATATACACAAAATGAGTGTGTGTGTGTGTGTGTGTGCGCGGGGGGGCCTCACCTCCTCGGTTTAGGTACAGGCCGGCCTGCCCCTTCTCCTCCTCGACGGCCTTGTTGAGGAGCACAGTGGCCTCGGCGTGGAGGCCTCGGCCGAAGCACTGGACGGCAAAGTCATTGTAGGTGAGAACCAACTGAAACCGCACCTCCTCCTCCACGGAGCCCCGCCCATCCTGCTGTCCTCTGACCTCCTCCTCCTCCACGGAGCCCCGCCCATCCTGCTGTCCTCTGACCTCCTCCTCCTCCACGGAGCCCCGCCCATCCTGCTGTCCTCTGACCTCCTCCTCCTCCACGGAGCCCCGCCCATCCTGCTGTCCTCTGACCTCCTCCTCCTCCACGGAGCCCCGCCCATCCTGCTGTCCTCTGACCTCCTCCTCCTCCACGGAGCCCCGCCCATCCTGCTGTCCTCTGACCTCCTCCTCCTCCACGGAGCCCCGCCCATCCTGCTGTCCTCTGACCTCCTCCTCCTCCACGGAGCCCCGCCCATCCTTCTGACCTCTGACCTCCTGCTGACCTCTGACCTCCTCCTCCTTCACGGAGCCCCGCCCATCCTTCTGTGCTCCGGCCTCCGCCTGACCCCTGACCTCCTCCTCGAGCAGTTCCATAGCCTGGACCAGATCCTCGATGGCTGCTGTGAAGTCCTTCATGCGTCGGTAGAGGGTCCCTCTGATGGACAGTATGTAAATAGTCATGTATTAACACCACCCCCCCCCGTGTGCCCCGGCTCACCTGAACAGGTGGAGGCGTGCGTCCTGCGGGCAGTGCTGCAGTGCGCGGTCGATGCTGAGCAGGGCATCGGGCAGCCGGCCTCTCAGGACATCGTCCTCGGCCCGCCGCCGGGCCGCCTCGCCGGCCTCCCGCAGCCGCTGCAGCAGGGCGCCGGCGACGGGGCACCGGGGGTTCAGTGCCAGCGCCGAGGTCACGTCCCGATGACACTGGGACGTCTGCGCGCCGGATGACATCACTAGATTAACATATCTTTGTTACTTCAGATTACTGGATTCTTCACAGCATCAGCTCATTGCCGACGTGTAGAGTGTGAATGTGTCTGAAGTTGTGACCTTGTTGAGCAGTTTGAGGAGCCGCGCTCTGAGGATGTAAAGGTCGGAGGTCGGACCGTCCGACAGCATCCACTCGTTCACCCGCTCCAGACACTCAGCGTGGTGACCTGCAGCCGCCAGGCAGACCAGACTGGACCCAAGAGACAAAACACATCAGCACTCAGATGCTGAAAGCTGCATCCTATGTAGTGACCAGCAGGGGGCGACTCCTCTGCTCCCATAGACGTCTATGAGGAAATGACTCTACTTCTCTGTAGTGACCAGCAGGGGGCGACTCCTCTGCTCCCATAGACGTCTATGAGGAAATGACTCTACTTCTCTGTAGTGACCAGCAGGGGGCGACTCCTCTGCTCCCATAGACGTCTATGAGGAAATGACTCTACTTCTCTGTAGTGACCAGCAGGGGGCGACTCCTCTGCTCCCATAGACGTCTATGAGGAAATGACTCTACTTCTCTGTAGTGACCAGCAGGGGGCGACTCCTCTGCTCCCATAGACGTCTATGAGGAAATGACTCTACTTCTCTGTAGTGACCAGCAGGGGGCGACTCCTCTGCTCCCATAGACGTCTATGAGGAAATGACTCTACTTCTCTGTAGTGACCAGCAGGGGGCGACTCCTCTGCTCCCATAGACGTCTATGAGGAAATGACTCTACTTCTCTGTAGTGACCAGCAGGGGGCGACTCCTCTGCTCCCATAGACGTCTATGAGGAAATGACTCTACTTCTCTGTAGTGACCAGCAGGGGGCGACTCCTCTGCTCCCATAGACGTCTATGAGGAAATGACTCTACTTCTCTGTAGTGACCAGCAGGGGGCGACTCCTCTGCTCCCATAGACGTCTATGAGGAAATGACTCTACTTCTCTGTAGTGACCAGCAGGGGGCGACTCCTCTGCTCCCATAGACGTCTATGAGGAAATGACTCTACTTCTCTGTAGTGACCAGCAGGGGGCGACTCCTCTGCTCCCATAGACGTCTATGAGGAAATGACTCTACTTCTCTCTGGATTTATTCCCTCAGTAAACATTGTAAACATGAGTTTATGTCTCAGTCTCTAGTTTCAAGTCTTCTTCAACACAACATGATGTTCATTTAGTGAATTATGGTACATTTAGAGTCAAACAGACGATAAAACAGGGGATGCTGTAGGGCGGGGCTACTGTGATTGACAGCTTGCAGTGTCTCTACGTCCTCCTCATTCCATACATAGTCAATAATTTCCTGTTTACTGGTTGCACAGGAAAATCCCTTCCCTAAACTAAACCATAAGCAAAACTACACCATTTATGAAAGCCAGGAGCTGCAGAGAACGTCACTATGGATAGATCTTCATCTTTCTGACAGTCCATGAACACATCAAAAACATTTTATTCTTAAGTCAAGGAAATCAAATAAAAAAGGTTAAATTAAGTCTGTGACGTTTCTATGAAGCTTCGATGGACTTTACCGACCAACAAACTCTGGGAGCTAAAGTACTAATCCAAACACTTCAACGTATTTTAGGAGGAGCGAACAGTGATGAACGTCCAGCGTACGTTCATGAGTGTGCATAACATATATTGGGCTGATGTTTAGGGTTATAACAACCTCAAAAGGACGTTAGCATGCAGCTTGCTGACCTTTTGACCTCGTAGCTCCTGCAGCCGGGCTTCACCTCGGCAGCTTTGCTGAAGGCCTCCAGAGCCTCGAGGAAAAGGCCCCGGTCCAACAAACACTGGCCCTGGAGACGACAGGTTGTTAGTACTTTAGTAAAGAGCCACCTGGACCAGGGGGCATTAACTTTCATTTAAAAGGAAGAAAATCGGAAAGATGGTATAGGAAGCAAGTCATTGATTAATTTGTCAAAGTTGTTGGAAAGACATCAGTACATGAGTCAATAAACCTTCAGTTTCATTATGAAAAATACAGACGTTAAAGCTGTGGGAGACTAAAGACTGAAACATGGCTCATCACGTCTCTCCGAGCTCAACTAGGAACCATTTCACTTCATGTTGAAAACACATTTTCATGTATCTTTGAGGGGTTTGAGGTTCAGCATTGAGCCCCGAGCGCAGCGTGGTGGACACCTGGAGGTAGTAGACGAAGGCCAGGCGGGCGCAGCAGGCTCCGGCCTGCAGCATCCAGGCCCGCTTGTAGCAGGCCGCCGCCGACTGGAAGTCGCACATCTGCAGGAAGGCCTCGGCGCGCCTCTCGTGCAGGTGAGGCTGAAACAAGAACAGGGGGCGGAGCCACCAGCTCACTGAAACATCTCACACCACTGAAGCCTCGTCGAAGGCTGATCTGATCATAGAACTCATAGGATTCCCCCAGAGCAGAGAGAACTCTGATTGGACCACAGGAGGTGGACTATGATTGGACCAGAGGAGGTGGACTCTGATTGGACCAGAGGAGGTGGACTCTCATTGGACCAGAGGAGGTGGACTCTGATTGGACCACAGGAGGTGAACTATGATTGGACCAGAGGAGGTGGACTCTGATTGGACCATAGGAGGTGGACTCTGATTGGACCACAGGAGGTGAACTATGATTGGACCAGAGGAGGTGGACTCTGATTGGACCATAGGAGGTGGACTCTGATTGGACCATAGGAGGTGGACTCTGATTGGACCACAGGAGGTGAACTATGATTGGACCAGAGGAGGTGGACTCTGATTGGACCACAGGAGGTGAACTATGATTGGACCACAGGAGGTGGACTCTGATTGGACCACAGGAGGTGGACTCTGATTGGACCATAGGAGGTGGACTCTGATTGGACCACAGGAGGTGGACTCTGATTGGACAAAAAGAGGACCATTGGACCATTGGTAAAATTGGACCATTGTAATGCTTGGTGCTCAAACATCAGTCGAAGCTGATGGACAATGATTTCTTCATTTTGAGTTTTTACTCTATGTGAAGATGGCAGACATTTTATCACATTAACATTAACATTCCTTAAGATGTTTTTTAACATGTGTTCTGTGAGCTGCTATTGAAATAAGTCTGTTGTGCGTCACTGTGCTGCATAGTAACAATCAATGTTCCTACAACCCTTGATGTAAATGGGCGCAGTCCAACACGCTGTCAGCACCTGCTCAGGCTGCAGCGTGACGCCTCTGGAGAAGCAGATCAGCGCCTTCCCAAACTGGGACTTTCCCATCAACTCTTTTCCATTCGTGTAACTGCAAAGAGAGAAGTTATTCACTCCTGAAGAGGCCCAGCCTGGATTCCTGTCAGTTGGCTTAACGATATTTGCAACACAGATACATTTGCTCCTCTGAATTAAACAGCCTGACGGTACTTTAGTAAAATGCTACGCTACAAACGACAATAAACAGTGAGGCTACAGTAGAAAAAGGTGTGTCTGTTTTCACTGTTGTGCGGCCTTGCTCTGGATGATGGCGCTCATCTGGAGCTCCGGTCTTCGCGGGCGTCCCCCCCCCCATGGCAGGAAGATTTCACTGGAGCAGAAAAGCCTCCTGGAGGGGCTTCTGTTTCGGGCTTCGTCCAGCTCATCTTCTGCCTTCGCTGTGGGAAACAAACGCAGCTTTTCCGCCTGCAGGTGAACATTTACAATCAAACTTAGAGAGAGGCAATGTGATAATACATATAAATAATGCGTGCTTACCTTTAATAAGGGGGTTATATGTGGTATGGTTGGGATGAGAAATTAAGAATGTGTAGTTTAAGTTGGAAGACGTATTATATACAACGTATAACCATTTTAAACTGCTAGTCAACGTTTTTATTTCACCCGTTAGTTTATGCATTCATGTCATACTTGTTAATGAGGACCAAAATGAATGTACAGAAAAAAAAGATTTTTTTTCTTAATTTTTTTTTAATTTAAACTCGAACTCATCGTCAAAACTAACATTTACAGCTGTAAATAAAATAATATTATGACTTTGAGACCAGTTTGTACTTGGTTTTAGTTGTATTAGTCAATGCTAACGATAGATTGATTAAAAACACATCTCTTGCCGTTTGCTCCGTCCTGTCAGCAGAAGCCTCCATCGTCATCAGACAGCTGTTTAACACTTTCGCTCCGTTAATCTTCTCTTCTCTCTTATCTCTGTTATTTCAGAGCCGATCCGTTGTGGTTAAATCTGTTTGTCACCATGGAAACCAACTTCAACAATGAGGCTTTTATTTCGTAAACAGTGCAACAGATCCCAACGTCACTTCCGGCGAATGAGCCGTGTGTTATTTAACGTTTTACAACTGTTAATAGTTGTGAAGATATGATGTAACTTAAAGTAGCGTTTAAAAAACGTCACTAACGTGCGACACAATGGCTTTGGCGGCTTTGAAAATGCAACGTCGTAGGTTTAGCCGAAAGCCGGCGTTAGCTTAGCTTAATTCTCAATGAAAATATGCTAAATTGCTTTAAAGGCGCGGTGCGTGACCTCGACAGTGCTTATTAAAGGGCTTCGGTGGCTTTTGTGGTCCTACAACAGGGGAGCCAGTTAAGTTAAACAACGTTAAATAACGTCAGCACGCGGGTTGAACCTTTATTTTGAAAACAGGAAACGACGGGCAGAAATGCCGATCAGCTGACTGAAATGTTGACAAAGCGAGTCAGTGTCCCGGTGGAGGAAGAAGAAGCCGCAGCAGCTCGTGCGATGGCTTACCCTAAATGCCCGCTAGCTTAGCGTGTAGCCTCGAGTCTCTTTAGTCTCTTTAGTTTCGTCCTCCGGAAGCTGCTCGCTCGCCCCTTCGTCCCCCCCTTCTCTTGTCCCCCCCCCCCCTCCCTCCCCCACAGGTGAGCTGCTTCCGACCTGTTGACACATGCGACAAGAACACGGCCGTTCATCTCCGGCATGGACATCCAGAGCGAGAGGAGGCGACTGCTGGACGAGGAGGACGGAGACCAGGACCCCCCCGGGCTGCTGTCCGAGCAGGACGCGTACCTCAGGTTGGTTTACGCGCGAGCACGCGCACACGCACGCGGTGTATCTGCGCAGTGACACGCGCGCCGCATTCCGGACGTTTGCACGTGCTGGTGTCATGTGGACGCACCTGATTTGTGGCATTCCATTCATCTGATGTGTGTTCCTCAAATCAATCAGTGGACTCTTGTCTCATGGGTTGTCCAGGTCTTATCCAGGTCTTATCCAGGTCTTGTCCAGGTCTATTAGTGTGTATTTGTCCATCCTGATTAACTTAATCCGTTACAATGTCTTAAGATTTAACGCATTTAGCAACTATTATAATCAACAGATGTGCAGGTGGAAAGTTAGAAGTAACGTAGCCAATGAACAGCAGGATTTCCAGGCGCTCTGTCGAGCGTCTTGTTATTTCTTTTATGGTGTCACGTAAAGGATTGAAAGGACTCACGGGCCCAAACGGTAGTAAATGTGTTTTTTAACCCTTTTAAGAACAGGTGTGTTTCAGGATGAACGAAACAGTTGCAGACCTCCTCATTTAGTCTTTAGCTTTCCTTCGATCGCAGGCCATTTTCCTCGCTTCCTCCCCTCGCTTCCTCCCCTCGCGTCTTAGACCTTTTTGACCTTTCCGCTCTTCCTCCCCGCAGCAAGGTGAAGAACCGGAACTTGTACCTGGCCACGCTGGCGTGCGTCCTGGGGCCCTTGAGCTTCGGCTTCGTGTTGGGCTACAGCTCGCCCGCCATCCCCGAGCTCTCCCGCATCGCCGACCCGCGGCTGCGGCTGGACGCCGCCCAGGCCTCCTGGTTCGGGGTACTTCTTCTCCTTTTCATCTGGTTCATTGATTAGACCTAAAAAGTGCGGGAGAACCGCCTTGAGCTCCTCCTCCTCTGCGAGTCGCTGGCCGTGTGTTTAAGAAGGCGATGTGCTCCTCCTCCTCGCAGTCCATCGTGACGGTGGGGGCGGCGGCCGGCGGCCTGCTGGGCGGCTGGATGGTGGGGCGGATCGGCAGGAAGCTCACCCTCATGTTCTGCTCGCTGCCGTTCGTCTCGGGCTTCGTCGTCATCATCGCGGCGCGGAGCGTGTGGATGCTGTACGCCGGCCGGCTGCTCACGGGCCTCGCCAGCGGGGTCACGTCGCTGGTCGTCCCGGTAACCAGCCCTTCTTCATCCCACTCGTGCCGTCAGTCCTCCCTCGTGCTCCTCGTCCCGCAGTGATTGACAGCCGCGTGAGAGGCTCCTGCGCTCTGATTGGTTGATTCTCTCCAGGCCTTCAGCAGCCCGGGGGGGAGGCGGGACCTTTTGTGTCCGTCTCGTCTGTCTGTTCCAGTGTCCATTTCAATAAAAATCTAGAATATTGATTAATAGTGGGATTATTAAATGGTAACTACTAATAATCTAAATCCTTTGTGTTGTGGTTTGGCCTCTTAAAAGTGAGTCCGTTGTGCGTCTGTTGAACATTATTGTAAAATGAACAAAACGAGACATTTGAACTATTGATTAACTGTTGATCTACTAACCTCAACTAACTATCGGCTCTTCTGCTTCTGCTAAAGTCTGAATCTGTCTCCCGCTCAGCTGTACATCTCTGAGATGGCACACGAGCGCGTCCGCGGCACCTTGGGCTCCTGCGTGCAGCTGATGGTGGTGCTCGGCATCATGGGAGCTTACCTGGCAGGTACGTTGGGCCTCCACGTGTTCGCGGCGTCCTCAGGTCCCGTTTGGTGAAGCGAGTGACGGTGTGGAGCTGTAGATCCACACGCTGTACTCACCCAGCGTCCCTCTGGTTTTCCTCCCCCTGTTGTCCCATCTGAGAGTTGAAAGGTCGATGAGGACGCTGCTCCTCGCTAACCCGGTTAGCCACGCGGACATTTGAATGTGGAGGAATGTGTTGTTGGAAGCTCGAGGAGGAATCAGGAATCAGGAATCAGGAATCAGGAAACATTTATTAGCCAAAATATGTCAAACAATTTGTCTTGGCGGTTAGTGCGCGACAGTAGACAGACAAGACAACAGTGCACAGGTAATAAAATAAAGTAGAATGAAATGTTAATGCAATGGGTTAGTAGAATAAGGCTATGGGTTAGTATAAAACAAGGGAATAAAGTTAAAAAAATTTAAATATTAAAAAGTTAAAAAGAAAAGTATTAAGCATAAAGTGCACTAACGAACAAGTAACAGACAAGAGACAAAGTGACAAGTGACAAAGTGATGAATTGCAGTTAAAGTGACGTGTGCAGTGTGAGGGGGAGTGACCGGTGGAGTGTTATAGTCAGTCAGTGGGGGACCGGCTCTGTTGATGAGCCCGACTGCCGATGGGAAGAAACTGTTGGTGTGGCGGGAGGTCTTAGTCCTGATGGACCTCAGCCTCCTCCCAGATGGAAGGGGCACAAACAGGTTTTGTCGGGGTGGGAGGGGTCGGCTACCATCTTTTTAGCTGCTTCAGAGACCGCTTCAGAGGAGCCGCCGCTCTCGTGTTTCATCCTCGGGACCTGAGAACCTCCTCTCCGTGCTTCTTGGAGTCCTTGTGCCGTCTCCTTCTGTCCATAGTTTGTGTCTCTTTGAGGGACAGGTTGGATGGACTGGGTTCAGTGGTCTTCTGCGCTTTGAACCAGTGAAAAAAGAAATAAATGATCCAAAAATGCTTTAGGTTTACTTCTGGGTCCCCGCTGCTTTTATGGAAAAATAATCTGTAAAGAGCGAAGGGAAGAAACAATGTTGTAATAGTAAAATAGATTCTCCACAAGTCAGGAGGAAATGAACTTTGACCTCTTTCTCTCCACAACAGACTCTCCTAAATCTAAAACCGTCATTTCTACCTGTAGCCAGTCCAATGCTAACCCCCCCCCACATGACCCCCCTGCAGGTCTCTACCTGTAGCCAGTCCAATGCTAACCCCCCCCCACATGACCCCCCTGCAGGTCTCTACCTGTAGCCAGTCCAATGCTAACCCCCCCCCCCCCACATGACCCCCCCTGCAGGTCTCTACCTGTAGCCAGTCCAATGCTAACCCCCCCCCCATTACCCCACATGACCCCCCCTGCAGGTCTCTACCTGTAGCCAGTCCAATGCTAACCCCCCCCCCATTACCCCACATGACCCCCCCTGCAGGTCTCTACCTGTAGCCAGTCCAATGCTAACCCCCCCCCCATTACCCCACATGACCCCCCCTGCAGGTCTCTACCTGTAGCCAGTCCAATGCTAACCCCCTCCCCCCATGGCCCCCCTGCAGGTCTCTACCTGTAGCCAGTCCAATGCTAACCCCCCCCCCCATGACCCCCCTGCAGGTCTCTACCTGTAGCCAGTCCAATGCTAACCCCCCCCCCATTACCCCACATGACCCCCCCTGCAGGTCTCTACCTGTAGCCAGTCCAATGCTAACCCCCCCCCCCCCCATTACCCCACATGACCCCCCCTGCAGGTCTCTACCTGTAGCCAGTCCAATGCTAACCCCCTCCCCCCATGGCCCCCCTGCAGGTCTCTACCTGTAGCCAGTCCAATGCTAACCCCCCCCCCCATGACCCCCCTGCAGGTCTCTACCTGTAGCCAGTCCAATGCTAACCCCCCCCCCCATGACCCCCCTGCAGGTCTCTACCTGTAGCCAGTCCAATGCTAACCCCCCCCCCATGACCCCCCTGCAGGTCTCTACCTGTAGCCAGTCCAATGCTAACCCCCCCCCCCCATTACCCCCCTGCAGGTCTCTACCTGTAGCCAGTCCAATGCTAACCCCCCCCCATTACCCCCCTGCAGGTCTCTACCTGTAGCCAGTCCAATGCTAACCCCCCCCCCATGACCCCCCTGCAGGTCTCTACCTGGACTGGCGCTGGCTGGCGATCTGCAGCTCCGTCCCGCCCACCCTGCTGATGGTCTGCGTGTGCTTCGTGCCGGAGACGCCGCGCTTCCTGCTGTCGCAGGGCAAGAGGCGGGAGGCCGAGCAGGCGCTGCGCTTCCTGCGGGGGCCGGACGCCCCCGTCGAGTGGGAGTGCGCCCGCATCGAGGACGCCTGTGACGAGCAGGTGAGGACGACGTGTCTCCCCGGACAGGAGATGAGCGGACCCCAAACCGGTTTTCGCCATGTTGAATCCTACGACCCCCCCCGAGGACGCGAAAGCTGGACGGGTCCAACAAGTCCGATTGTGACCTGAAGGGACGACGTCCGCGCGTTTCTCTCCCCGCGCCGCGTTACTAGTAAAGTTTAGAGGACGCCGCCGGGAGGTAAAGCCGATGTCCTCCTGCGGACGTATTTGAGAATCTCCGTCCTCCACAGAGTGCCAGCTTCCAGATGTCCGACCTGAAGGACCCGGGCGTCTACAAGCCGCTGGTGATCGGCGTCATGCTGATGTTATTCCAGCAGATGACGGGCATCAACGCCATCATGTTCTACGCAGAGAACATATTTGAACGGGCACATTTTAAGGTGAGGACGCTGACTTTGTCCCCAAAGAGGTTGGACCTGAAAATATGAGTTCATTAATCATCAATTAAGCAGGAAAGTGAGTCTTTTCTCCTCTAGTCAGAACATCTTACATATCATATCATACATGAACGAGGGAACACGTTCATTATATTTCTCTTTTTAAGTCGTCTTGTTTTTAAATAACTACTTGTTCAGATCCTTCATTTAACTTTTAGAAATGACTTTAAACTACAAAATCCAAACGCAAATGAAATCCCTAAATCCCCCTCCGAATTGTAAGCTAATCTACAAATGGATTGGATGCATGATGATGTGAAGAAGCAGAGTGGTTGAGATGTCTCCTCTCCCCAGGAGAGCGACCTGGCCTCGGTGATCGTGGGTCTCATCCAGGTCGTCTTCACCGGAGTGGCGGCGCTCATCATGGACCGAGCCGGAAGGAAAATCCTTCTGATAATCTCAGGTGATTTCTTTTCATTTTTTTTCATTCACTTCTTTTAATGCTTTTGAAGGACGGCTCCTCCGGCGTGGTTCTATGCACCTTCACCTGGAGGCGTTTCACCAAGCGGATCTCTTTGCGTTCGGTGTGAATGTGACCAGAACCACGACGGCCTTCTGCTGCGTCTCGCGCCTCCTTCCTGGCCTCTGATTGGCCGACGTCTCCATCGACTCTGAACAAGAGTCACCTGGAAAAACTCCAAATCTAAAAAAAAACTACGACGTAAACAGTTTGTGTTTTTGCGTCTCGTCCTTTTGGAAATGAAGGCGTTGCCATGGCGATCAGCACCACGGCGTTCGGGGTTTACTTCTACCTGATGTCCGGACTTCCCAGCCGGGCTGGAGAAGAACCGCACGCGGACCTGGCCTGGCTGGCCCTGGCCAGCATGGCCGTCTTCATCACAGGTGAGGGCCGAGGTCACCGGGTCAGCGGGGTCACCGGCCTGAGAGGTTACTCCGGTATTTAAAGGGCAACACGTGGGTCTCCGAACCCGGCAGTGACCACGGCACTAATTCAGCCGTCCAGAGGTGGAGCAGGTTTGCAGCTGTAGAGTTTTGACATTAATGTTCCCAGAGAGAGACGGTGGCGTCATCTGCAAAGCTGCTGATCCTCTGAACAGAATAAATCTACAAAGCGTCGGCGTTGGCCACTTTGCAGAGCTGTAAAAAGAACTCTGGTCCGTCACTTGATACTATGAAAGTACTCTAATACTTTTAATGACGTATTCGATGAGCATCGTGTACTTTAGGTAGTAAGTATTGATGATGCAGTACAGTGTTCCCTGTCATTGGTTTGCAGCGTTTTGTCTAAATGCCTCATTCTTTATGATGTGAGAAAAGTCAAAACGCTCGGAGACCCAAGAGGCCTTTGAAAGAGTTCATTCAGCTGAAGAAGTAGGAAGATTTCCTCTACACACGAACGCCTCGTCCTTGACTTTATCCCCGCTGTGTCCAGGCTTCGCTCTGGGATGGGGTCCCATCCCGTGGCTGGTGATGTCGGAGATCTTCCCCTCCAAAGTGAGGGGGGTCGCCAGCGCCGCCTGCGTCCTCACCAACTGGAGCATGGCCTTCATCGTCACCAAGACCTTCCAGGACCTGATGGTGAGCGCTCAGCAGGACTCAGGGGCTCAAGGAGGTTTCAAGAGAGTTTGGTTTCATAAAAATAGAGGCTAGTTAGGAGATCGTAAAATATTTGTTTTTCTCTTTGAGATTAAGACTAAATAAATATGTTATACACTTTTAAGGGTTACTGTAAGACCTTGAAAACTTTGAAATAGGAGCCAAATAATTATATAAAATGATAAGAAATGCACACCTGTGTGATAATTAACAACAAAATGATAAAGACTCACCTCATCCAGGCAGAGTCACAAGTTTAAAGCAGTTGCAGCATTTTAATATTGATTGTAGTCAGAAGACAAACCAGAATGACTGTTTACCCAGAGCAGCTTCTATCAGAGGTCAGAGGTCAACCACTGTAGACAAGTTAAGCTATTTCATTTGAAGGAAACTGAATACAATATGTACCTGTGTCTCGGGCTTTTATTGTGAAGGGTAAAAACAAAAGTTTGTCATTAGACTAAGTAGCCTCTGTTTTTTTGTCCGTTCCGTGATGATTTTATTTGCAGTTGCGTCTCTTCTTTGAATGGACCAAACATCTGTATCATAAAAACATCAGGCGTCTTAAAGCCTTCAGATTCAGTGTACAGAGTCTTGTCATGTGACCCCATGAAGCCTTTCTGGGACATCGGTCTGAACCTGTGGCCTCTTCTAGGGTCTTCTCACCAGCGCCGGGACCTTCTGGCTCTTCTCCTCCATGTGCCTCCTCAACGTCCTCTTCACCGTCGCCTTCGTCCCGGAGACCAAGGGCAAGACGCTGGAGCAGATAGAAGCCTCCTTCAGGGGGTCATCAGGTCCATGACGAGCCCCGCCCCCAATAGAAGCCTCCTTCAGGGGGTCATCAGGTCCATGACGAGCCCCGCCCCCAATAGAAGCCTCCTTCAGGGGGTCATCAGGTCCATGATGAGCCCCGCCCCCAATAGAAGCCTCCTTCAGGGGGTCATCAGGTCCCAACATCCCTCATGGTCGCCCTGAGCCCGTTTGAGCCGGCGACGCTGGTTGAAACACTTTCTTATCAATAGTTTTTTGGACACCGCTGGGAATAATTATGATGTAATGTTCCGCGTTCTGTTGAATTGTTTGGCATTTATTCAAGGAAGGTGTTCCTATTATTTTGTCCATCCCGTACACATACGAAGCTGACTTTTGGGTGTGAACCCTTCGGCCAGTCGGCCCATTAAATAAATAAAGTTATCGTCATCGCTGTCTCATGGTCCGACCAGTAGCACACGCACACGGACGAAACAAATCATTTCATTAATAAAATAACCTTTTTTTCTAGTTTATTGCGAAAACAAAGCTTCATTCATCATCATTTCACTGGAACTGTTCACTTGTACGTAGGCCCACCTGTACTGGGGTCTTTTACAACCTTCAGGTTTTTATTTCTTTTAGTATGAAGCTATGATTAGCTTGAAATGATTAACTATTGATTTCTAGTGTTTACTTGATATGATCAATATGCATCTCAAGTTACCGCTGCAGCTCTACATTGCAGTTTTATAGTTAATCCACCTGTGTGACCCTCTCAGCTGGTTTTCTACACCAGGAGAAAAATACTCCAAAAGCAACATGGAAAATACCTTTATTCAGTTTCATAAGTGTAGGCAATATGCAGGCTTTTCAAAACAATGTTTTATAGCAGAACCTTTATTGTGGCGGTGCTTTGGGAGGTGAAGCGATTTGTTTATCTGCCGTTTGCATTGATCATTCATTTAACTGAAGTTAATGTCATCAGAGAAATGAAGTGATCAATCAAACTGATTCCGTGATGGAAACCTTTTCCAATGACGTAATGAATACGGGTTTGGTTTTGTAATAATTTACTGACGAAAAAAATAACTGACGAGTACACTGAAGATAATGGTGATGTCATTCTTCACTGACCTGAAAAAAAATGATAATCTAAACTTGTTTTACTTTGTATAAAAAATGTCTTTCTTCATTTTTTCACAACAATTGTTCTTTTGTCTTTGTTCATTCCTCTGTCATTTTTTCGAGTTGCCTTGATGAATGTTTGTAATAATATTACAATCCATCCATGTATTTGTTTTTACATTTTAAAATTCACTTAATTTTTTCATTCATTCATTCACACCTTTATTTTTTGTAATTAAACTGACAATAAACTGATTAAAATTGCTGTGTTGCTTTGAATGTCTTGCTATTCAAAGAACTAACATTATTATTTTAAATAACCTTTTTAACAGTTGACATTTAATGCACAGGGTAGAAAGACATCAACATAAAGTAAATCATCTAAAGATGTAAATTAAAATGTCTTTGCTGGGTTTATCCTGGAAAAATTTACTTGCGTCACAATAAATAATGTATATTCATTTATTTGTTTGACTAATGACTTACTTTGTATCCATGTTTTGTCATACTTAACAATTTGCTAATATTAATATATAATTATTGTAAAGCCAGCTTTAGTTCTCCACATAATAGTAGTCAAGATAAGATAAACACGTATAAAATCCCAAAACATTTGAATACAAAAGGAATGTTTAAAAACTCTTTGTCCTTTACCGTCTTCGTAGTTTAAATTCTGAGTTTGCGCACTGGGATTTTCAAAATAATTTTTTTTTAAACCGATGTGATAAATTTGTCTGGTAACGTTGGATGAAATACCGCCGCCTAAATCCACGAGGAGCTAACATTCATTAAAATGTGCCGATTATTAGGTTATTTGCAATTAAATCGATACAGTTCCTCACCTGTGAAACTATTTTGAACGCCACCCTTACGTCACTTCCGTTCAGCGGTCAAAAACAACGGAAACACTTCCCAACCGCCCCGGTGTCACCGCTTTCGTCGTCCGGACTCTCAGCCGCCTGTCTCGCTACTTGTGCTCGGGGGGCTCGGGGGTTCGGAGACTCTGCGGGGAGGGGGGAGAGAGAGCTGCCGCGGAAATGGAGTTGAACCTCCAAAACAACAAAGTGTCGCACGGAGTTTGAGCCAAAGGCAGCAGGACGAGGGGGAGACGGAGGGGGACTCATGGGTCCCCGTTGAATGCGAGGGAAGGAGGGGAATAAAGAAGCGAAGGGATCGAGGAGAAAGATGAAGCTGCTGAAGCCGAGCTGGGTGAGCCACAACGGTAAGCTCGTGCAGGAATCCGCCGCACCAACTTGGGCTTTTGTTGTCGGCGGGGGGGGTCGCTGAGGAGGCACGGCGGCGCTGCGCGACACTAGTTCGACTAGTTTGTCGCTTACTAGTCCGGTGAAGCCGTTACCGAGCGCACCCCCGGGGAACCGGGCGAGGGGGGTGGGAGGAGGGGGGTCTCTCTGTCACTCTCCGTTGTTCCTGACGTTCTAACGTCTGCTAACACTAGCTAGCTAGCTAGCTAGCGCAGCCGCCCGGCTAGCTGGGGTGCCGTGACGTCAGCTAACTCGCCGGCCAGAGGAACCACGCTGGAGTCTCGCAGCGACCCGCGGGCTCACGGTCTCCGCGGTCTCTGAGAGCTCACACCGGGTCTCTGTGACGGTCACCGGGCTGGAGGTGAAGCCACCGGAAGCCTCCCCGCAAGCTGTCAGTGGGGCCAAAGTTAGCCGCTGGTTGTGGGAAGGAGCGGCCTTGGTTTAGGGTGCATCTGAGGGTTAATATCATCACGGGTTTAGGGCTTTACGATTATTCTTTGAGTCCGTGAAGCATCGTGAGTCCGTGTGTAAGCGAGCGGCTCATAACTGACATTAGTTATAACATAAGGAAATAACAAGCAGACATTCCAGATGTTTGCTCTTTTTTGCACTTTTTTGTTTTTTGAGGACAAGTTAAACTTTTATAGACTTTGGAATTGTGGAATAAAATGTACCAATTTAGTCATTTCAGAGGATTTCATTATGTCAGTTTCCGAGATATACCAATATTTTAGATGTGTTGATATGAAACTACACATGATAATATATATATATAGTAATATGATACTATACATTAGATCACATAGTAATAAGTCATATAAGTGTTGTCTATCTCCAGTAAAATGATGGCATCATCTTTCCAGTCTCGACTTTTCTTTACCCACTTACTCCTCATATTCACAGCGTTGATTACTATATTTTTTATTATCTCAATGTTTAAACATTTGGTAAAAGCACCGATTAGTGTGTCGTCCAGCTTTGTGAGTCTGTGATAATTGATTGATTATCAAGGTTTAATTATCTGTTTTTTAACATTTTAATTGAATAAAACTGGTGTTATTTGATGTGTTTTGTTTCTTAGGCAAACCCATCTTCTCGGTGGACATCCACCCCGATGGGACAAAATTTGCAACCGGCGGGCAAGGTGAGAAAAACACTCCCACCCTCTGCCACCGAACTGTGGGATTTTCAGAATAAAACGCAACGATGCCGTAACCTTGTGTTTCAACTTTTTCATTTTGTTTGTTTGTGTGTGTTTTTTCAGGAGAGGATTCCGGCAAGGTGATGATCTGGAACATGGCGCCGGTCCTCAGAGACGAGGACGAGAAGAACGAGAGTATTCCCAAGATGCTTTGCCAGATGGACAATCACCTCGGTAACCGGGCGTGTTCGTTTACACGGTTGTGGTTGAGATACTCGCTGATTAGTTCCTCTTGTCAGAAGTTCTCTTCATCCGTCCGGCTTCTCTTCCCTGTCCGTTGATGTTGCCGTGGAGACGCCTGATGAGGAGGAGCGAGTTTAATGTGCCGTCTGTTCTCTGCAGCGTGTGTGAACTGTGTGCGCTGGTCCAACAACGGGCTGTACCTGGCGTCGGGGGGGGACGACAAGCTGGTCATGGTGTGGAAGAGGGCTGCGTAAGTGCGCACACACACACACACACACACACACACACACACACACACATGCACGATGGCCAAACCTGAGGTTAAAAGGAAATGTTTGTTGGGTAGTTTCATCGGGCCGAGCACCGTGTTCGGGTCGAGCAGCAAGCTGGCCAACGTGGAGCAGTGGAGGTGTGTCACCATCCTGAGGAACCACACTGGAGGTGACGCACACACACACACACACACACATACACACACACACACAAACGCAGTCTCTAATTATCGTCCTTTCAATATGTCATTTGAAAAAAAGCTTTAAATTGTACTCAATAAAAACACTTTATTCTACTGCTCTCATTTAATATATTGCCATTAATACATTGTTTGCTCTAAACAGGTTCTGTAAATAACATTTAATTCTGAGAAATATGAAGCTGTGAATATAACGTTCTCTGTACTTCGTCATGATTGTGTGTGTGTAGATGTGATGGACGTGGCCTGGTCCCCTCATGACGTGTGGCTGGCCTCCTGCAGCGTGGACAACACCATCGTCATCTGGAACGCCCGCAAGTTTCCAGGTAGGAGACGCAGAGAGAGTCACAACATCTGGAGCCTCACAGCTGGACACGATGGGCCGAGCGAGGACTCGTCAAACAGACGCGGTGGTTCCTTCCGAACGTTCTCGCGTGACGACGATTCCGTTTGCTGAAGAAGCTAAAGTACTTCTAACGCGTATGTGGAGCATGTGTCTCTGATCCGCGTCTCCGTCCCCGTCTCCAGAGATGGTGACCTGTCTGCGGGGACACACGGGGCTGGTCAAAGGTCTGACGTGGGACCCGGTGGGGAAGTACGTCGCCTCGCAGGCGGACGACCACAGCCTGCGAGTGTGGAGGACGGTGGACTGGCAGATGGAGTCCAACATCACCAAACCCTTCAACGAGGTGCACCAGACCCCCTCTATGTCCACAGAGACCGTTTGTCCTTTTAATGCTGACCTGCTCTCCTAAATGAGGCTTTTTGACTCCTTGTCCCAGTGCGGGGGGACGACCCACGTCCTGCGTCTGTCCTGGTCCCCTGACGGGCAGTACCTGGTGTCGGCCCACGCCATGAACAACTCGGGGCCCACCGCCCAGATCGTGGAGCGGGACGGCTGGAAGACCAACATGGACTTTGTGGGACACCGCAAGGCCGTGACCGTGGTGGTGAGGACAGGGTCTCTGTCTTTGGGGACGACGAGGTCTCAGCCGGGGACGTTTGACGGGAGCTGGTTCTCTTTCTCTCCATAGAAATTCAACCCAAAGATCTTCAAGAAGAAGCAGAAGAACGGCAGCGCCCCCAAACCCGGCTGCCCGTACTGCTGCTGCGCCGTCGGCAGCAAGGACCGCTCGCTCTCCGTCTGGGTGAGTCCGCCGCGCCGCGGTCCAACGCCCGGCAGGACGCCGCAGCTCTCGCTGTTCGTCCGCTCGACAATTTTACTTGTAACTTCTAAATGCTGAACTGTGTTTTTATTTCCTCCAGCTGACCTCCCTGAAACGCCCCCTGGTGGTCATCCACGACCTGTTCGACAAATCCATCATGGACATTTCCTGGTGAGTCCGGTCGGGTGAAGACTAAACGTTGAGATGAAGAAGAGTCGTTTAGATATGTGTGTGTGTGTGTCAGGACTCTGACGGGTCTGGGCATGTTGGTGTGTTCGATGGACGGCACGGTGGCCTACCTGGACTTCTCTCTGGACGAGCTGGGAGACCCTCTGAACGAGGAGGAGAAGGTCAGACCCTCCTCATCCTCTTCTCTTTGTGGCCTTAAAGTGTTTCCTGAGTTCCTCAGAACAAATAAATCTTCTGCCAGACATGAGGGTTTATTGTATGATACTATCTATTCCCCCCCCCCCACACACGCGACCTACAGAACAGCATCCACCAGAACATCTACGGGAAGAGTCTGGCCATCACCAGCACCGAGGCTCAGCTCTCCACCACCATCATCGAGAACCCCGAGATGCTCAAGTACCAGCAGGAGCGCCAGAGCTCGGCCCAGGCCGGGCCGGGGGGGGGGGCGCCCGAGGCCTCGGCCCCCAAACTCAACAGCGTGGTGAACGGGGAGTCGCTGGAGGACATCAGGAAGGTAGGGCGGAGCGCTGGGCACGAGATGTTGAGATCCTACAAGAGGAGAAGAGCATCCAAATTTTGTGTGATTTAAATTATTGCTAAAGTCATTTTCAATATCGTCTCAACTTTAAGTCACTTAATGTTCATTTGAAATAAATTCCATCCTGCTGGTTTGGATAATAAAGATGTCAGTGAGGTACAAACAGGCCCAGATGTTTGTGCGGTGAGGTATGAACAGGCCCAGATGTTTGTCAGTGAGGTACGAACAGGCCCAGATGTTTGTGCGGTGAGGTATGAACAGGCCCAGATGTTTCCACAGCTGAAGCAGATGTCTTTGCAGAACCTTCTGAAGAAGCAGGTGGAGACGAGGACCCCCGACGGCCGGAGGCGGATCACGCCGCTCTGCATCGCTCAGCTGGACACGGGGTAGGAGGACACAGGAGACACTATGGCGGCCCGTCGGGCTCAGACCCAAGAAAAAGAACACCAGCTAACCGTCCCCTCATCTTCATCTTCATCGTCTTCTTCTTCTCTCTGCAGCGACTTCTCCCCGGCGCTCTTCAACAGCGCCCCCATCCTGCCCTCGGGCTCCTCCATGTCCAACCAGCTCACCTCCCAGCTCAGCTCCGACTCCTCCCCGGGCCCCTCCTCCTCCCTGGGGCTGAGGCCCGGCCACGACCCCATGCTCACCTCGCCTCCGGCCGGCGCCGCTAAGGGCCCAGAGGACAACCGCGAGGGGTACGGCCGACTTCTTCTGTGGTGCCGTACGCGTGGGGCTCTTCTCATCTCCCCCTCAATGTTTCTGTCCCAGAGTGAAGTCCGGCCTGCTGCTCACCTCCGCCTCCAAGATGGAGCCCATGAAGGCTCTGGACTCCAGGTTCACGGAGAGGTCAAAGGCCACGCCGGGGGTCACCGCCGCTATCACCTCAATCACTGGCCTGCTGCCTCTGGACAGGTGAGGGGCTCGATACGAGAGAGGGGGGTGGATGGAACAGATGTCAGGTGACGGAGGAGCTGAAGATCCTTCCTCCGTCCAGCAGGCTAAAGGACGGCGTCCCCGGCCCGAAGGACGCGAAGAGCAAAGAGGACAGCAGCAGCGACAGCGAGGACAAGATGGCCTCCATCAACAAGAACCTGTCCTTCAGCAAGAGGAAGCCCGAGCTGCTGATGGAGGGAGGGGATGGGGTGGTGGAGAAGAGGAGGAAGGGACGGCCCAGGAAGGACAAGATGGCCGTCCCCAGCGCCCAGCCCTTCCCTCAGGTAGAGAGACGGGGGGGGGGGGGGGCGCAGAGGGACTTCTACATCTATCAGAGCGATGACGAACCAAAGAGGAGAAACGTGCTTCAGGTGTTTTCTGCTTTGTGACTCTTTAACTCCTCCTCCTCCTCTCAGGCCACTCCCCCAGCGGAGCAGCACAGCCGGGTGGCTCCGCCCCCCACAGCTGCTCTCAAACTACCCACACCGAGCATCAAGAAGGCCTTCAGTCTGCAGGTGACACACACACACCTCCCTCTACTGGTCCTCAGAGGGAACTGCAACAACAAACACAAACGAGCAGCAGTCCGTTTCTACCCAGAACTCCTGTTTCTGTTTTTGGGTTTAATGTATTTATATATTTGTACAGCAGAAAATCTGTGTACATGACCTTTGACCCTTCACATGAACACAAGTAAAACATGGAGGAAGAACAAGCTCAACAAAGACTTTCCATTTCCCACACGGGTCTGTGCCCCCCGGCCCCCCATTGACTGAGGTGTGTGGCGTCTGCAGGTGAGCGCCGAGCCGCCGGTGTTCCTGGAGGTGGAGAACGAGGTGTCGCTGGTCGCCGGGTCCAAGCTCAGCCAGCTGCGCTGCTCCAGGGACGGACGGGAGTGGAACACGCTGCTGCCCAGCTCAGTGGTCACGGCAGCAGGGAGCAGGTACGAGACCCTCGAGGAGGGGGAGGGGTCTGAGGGCCGAACAGGCTACTCGTGTAGCTCCACCCACAACGTTAAAGGGATGGACACTTGAACGCATCGGTGTTTCCCTCCAGCGACGTCCTCGCCGTGGCCTGCCAGGACAGGATGTTGTCGGTCTTCTCTTCTTGTGGGCGGCGGCTCCTCCCGGCCATCCAGCTGGCCACGCCCACCTCGGCCCTGCACTGCTCCGCCCACTTCGTCATGGCGCTGACGGCCGGAGCGACGCTGTCCGTCTGGTCAGTGACTGTTTTTGTGACTCTTTTTACTGATTAGATGTTTCTGTGGGGGGGGGCAGGGGGGGCGTGTTCTCATCATGGCGTCCGGCGGCTCTCGTTGATCAGCTGACCAGCTGTCCTTTGTAATAACAGCTGTTTCTCTCTGCAGGGACGTTCAGAAGCAAAAAGCTCTGGTGAAGAACGAGTCTCTGCTGAGCATCTTATCAGGTGAGCAGGAAGAGACGTGATGAAGAGGACGTCAGTAGAAGCGTCTCAGTCTCACTCTTCATCTCTACACGTTTGAGTGACAGGTGCCGACGCCACGGTGTCCCAGTCGCTGCTGACCCAGCAGGGGGTCCCGGTCATCGGCCTGTCCAACGGGAAGTCCTACTGCTTCAGCTCCTCGCTGGAGACATGGTGAGACGCGTTGCCATGGAGACACGACGGAGTGGGACTGGAGTGGTGTAACCCCCCTCTTTTGTCACTCAGGACTCTGGTAGCAGACAAAGGAGACTCCATGGTCCAGTGTGCCGACTTCAGGAGCTGCCTGCCTACCCACGATGCACCTGTGTCCTCGGGACCACTGGCTGTTATGCAGGGACGCAACCTCAAGTAGGACACCACTCCACAAGGGAGGGGGAGGGTCTAATGGCATCTCACGGTCCAATCAGAGGGCTCCGATGCCGTCATACCTTTATTAAAACAACACAAGCAACAAATCAGATGTGTTGAAGTATAAGACCCGTAAAGTGTCTCCGTCTCGTCCCTGCAGCGCCGGGCGGCTGGCGTCCCGCCTCTCCTCCACCCCCCACCACCTACAGCAGAGCATGACGCTGGCCTTCCTGGAGAACCAGCTGACGTCGGCTCTGACGCTGCAGTCGGCGGCGGAATACCGTCACTGGCTGCTCATCTACGCCCGCTTCCTCGTCAGCGAAGGTACGCCCCAAAGACGCTCCCTGAGGACGGTCGCTGTAGAGGAGCGCTTTCAACACTTGTGTGTGTGTTTCCCCCCCCAGGCTCTGAGAATCGTCTCCGAGAACTCTGCAAGGAGCTGCTGGGTCCCGTCCACAAATCAGCCGCCACGGCGTGGGAGCCCAGCACGCTGGTAGAGAAACTAGTTCCTCCCACACAACCTCTCATGTCTTTAGACCTTAAACACTGAGAGGACACGAACGCTGTGCTTCATTTTACTCCGTCAAGTGAAACGCTTGACTGAGTTCATTTGAGTTCCGCTCTGGTCGCCAGTTACAGGGCTTTTATTGTGAAAGGTAAGTGCAGAAGCAGTGGGTCTGGTTTGAAGGAGCTGTAAAGGGATCACTGGGGTCCTCCAGAGACTCTGAGGACATGAAGGGACGTCCTCCCTGCATCTGATGTACTCTAGGCCGTGTCGCTAACCGCTAGCTAGCGGTGCTAACGTGCGTCTGTGTGTTCAGGGCCTGCGGAAGCGCGAGCTGCTGCGGGAGGTCTTACCCGTCATGGTGGAGAACCTGAGGTTCCAGAGACTGTTCACCGAGTACCAGGACCAGCTGGAGCTGCTGCGCACCAAATAACACACACACACACAGCTGGACTCATCGTGAACTCTGACCCCTCGTGTCCTCAATGGGGCGAAATACAACAACACACACAATGCTGCTGTTGTTGTTGTGATGAACTTTGAGACAGTCGCTTCTCAGAGGGAAGAAGTGGTTGTTCTTCTTATTTCAATCTCACTTTGGGGTGAAAGAATTAAATCTCCAGGATGTTGCTGATTTAATGAACGAGTTCATCGCTCTGCAGAGTGGATCCAACTTCATCTCTACGGCCATTTTTGTTCGTTTTTAAATGTTTGTACAAGGCAGACTTTTTTTTCAACTTTCTAAAAGAACAGAAATGTGCAGGACTTTTTCTTTCAAAGAAATAAAGTAAACAAACAGTGTGTGTGTGTAAAATGGAGTTTTCTGACCCACAGTCATGTGACTAACCTGTGATCAGCTGATGCTCCAGCAGCTACTGACCGACCTTCTGTTCCCACTGAGTCTGAAGAAACGCCTCAATCATCTTAATCAAGCCTCTCCTCGGCTGCTTTTATTGTGAAATTCTTAAAACTAATTTCGAAACCCAAACCCCGGCCAAGTTGTTTATTGTGAAAATCTTGACACAAACAGGAAGCTGATGTTTCAGTCTCTCTGATCGATGATGCTGAGTTCTTCTCTTCTCATGTAAGTCTCGCTCAGAGGATCTTTGTCTGTTTCAGTAGAACAAAGTTTAGTTCTTCCACTCAACTAAAGAACATCTGTTAGCAGAGACACTTACTACAAAATAAAAGCTGGTGAGGACACCGAGGTGCTTGAATGTGGAAAAGAACATTGGACAAACATGCAGAAACACTAGGATGTTTATTTATTCCTTCTGACAGTTTTCTAGCCAGCGACTCTTTAGGACAGATTATGCATCCAATTTAAACACTGATGATGTGAGAAGTATTAGAAGATACAGACAAGTTAAAACATCTTGATATTCATTTAGATATTTGAATAAAATTTGAAGGATTCATTTTTCTTCCATAAACACTCTTTACACAATATGTGGATTTATTTAAATGTATGAATGAACAAATGCATTTTAAATAACGATCATTTCTGGTTAAAGATCATCTGCAGAGAATCGTTGCATCCTAAATTTCAGACGTTGCATGATTTGTCAACCGCACCAAGGAAACTTGCAGCGCTTCTTTTGAATAAGAGCACAATTCAAATTGGATTTAGTTTTTTTTGTGCTCTTCAGCTTGTAGACCACATCACACCAGAGACCGGACTGAGGCTGCTTTGATCTCTTTGTTATCTCTGTTACCTTAAAGACCTCGTAAGGAGGAATCAGCACCTCCGCTTCGTTCTCAAATTCAGAGTGTTCCATGACGTCTGCTCCGTTGCACGTGTAGATTTCAAAGCACGACTTGTCTCCAAAATCTGTGAGGTCGTCTCTCAGCGAGGAGGAGGCAAAGGAGCTGAAGCGAACCTCCTTGTTGAGGACGTCTTGGCGGAAGAACACGTCCGTCCTGCGGTAGACGTTGTAACACTCCTTCTGTAGAGCATTAAGTTTCTGCACGGCTCTGGTCAGATAAAAGTGCAGCGCGTGGTACTTGAATGCGGTCTTGTACTTGGGTCCCTGCTCTCTGGTGGCCTTATTAAAACCAGGATACGTTGTATCTGAGGTGTAAACACTAAGAGCCGTAATCTCTTCTTTGCTTAAGACTTTGGTTGGTTGATTTGCCTTCAGTTCCTCCCAGATCTGATTAAACACCTTGTTGTCGTTCCGCTCTTTCTTTAGGAATTCTACGGCCTTCTTTTCCATATCAGCGACGCAGCCTTTGTACATGTCGTCCACAGAGTTCGGGGCCATGTCCAGTGGAAGTGGAGGGGGAGCGACCGGCTTACGTCCAGCATGCGGCTTAACAGGAATAAATGGAATCATGAGAATACATTGACCCATCAGCAAATGTTACAGTGAAACAAACCAGCTTGTACTTTACCATCAAGTTTCCTCCAGAGACGCCGTACGGGAGGAGCACCACCCACAGCACCATCACTGCCATCATCATCTTCATCCTCATCGTCCTGCACAGACACCTGCAGACAGCGATTGACGGAGGAAACCATCTCTGGGTATTTATGGAGTGGAGCAGAGACAAATGTCATTGGGGGAGTGAACTGTCATCGTGACCATAAAGGAAGTTAAACAGTGAGTGTAAGAAGAAGAGAAATGGGGCAAATCGATGTGTCGGATAAACAGCACCATAAAAGGTCAAGTAGTGGCTGGTGAGCTTCGTTTGAGGAAGACGTCTCTAACGTCTCTGACGAAGCTGCTTCAGTGGAGCTGAATAATGCGACGTGTCAAAGAATCTCTCACCACTTCATCCCTTTTTTTAACTCAATTTGTTTAATTTTCTGTGGATCATTATTGGATCAATGTATCCCTTTGCTATCTGTCGTGTTGATATCTTCTTGTTTTGAGAAGATAAGGGCTAATGAACTTCGTAAGGGGTGTGGCTTAATCTTGCAAGAGTCATAACTTCCAAATAATTTTGCCTGCCCTCACCAAACGTGTATCACATGTGAACATTGAACCCCTGAACACACCCTGATTTTTTAAGAATATTTGAAAAATAGGGGGCGCTGCAAATAATCGTTGAAAATCTTCCCTTTTGGCCAATTTTCGTGATTTCTTAGAGCTGTAAAAGACTGAACTCCTCTCAGGGATTAAACCCGATTCTTTTCAAATTCGCACAGTGTGATCTCGAGGACCGTAGCTCTAAAAATTGCATTTTGCCGGAAGAAATTCCAAACTTTGTGTAGGGAGCATTTTTGAAAACCCCCATTCGGCATGAAAATTGAAGTTGTTTTAACTCAACCATACTTTATCTCATCTGCTCCATATTTCTCATCTTCTCACCCTGCAGACGTCCATGAGATAATTTTTAACCTTAGGCATAGCGCCACCTGGTGAAAACAGGAAGTTGATTGTTTTTTCTGTTGTACACCCTGCTCCTCACAGGTTATGCTCCTCAAAGGTTAATCTGATCCCTCTCAAAAATTCCCAACAGAATGTTAAGACCTTAATAATGCTTCAGTGTGAAAATGATAAGAATCCGATAATCGGTGGCGAGAAGGTGCATCGGCAAAGCTGATCCTTCGCCAAGAACAACTAAACCGTTGTAACTCTACCGAACATCATCGGATTCTTTCTAATTTACACATGTTTGATGACACTTTGGGCCTGAAGAGATGTAAAGTTGAATTAAGTCATAGCGCCACCTAATGGTAACCAGAAGTCAGTTTCTAGTATCCAGTAAAAAACCATGGTGGTATTTAGAGAGGCTTTTATTTTAAAATAGTACATCATAATGTCCTGGTTATTGCTGGGTGACACCTTGGAGATGTGTACTATCCGTCTGAAGTGAAATGATCATGTAACTATTGTTAGTTTACTTTTCCAATGTAATGCGAAACAGACCAGATGTGTTCTTGTGATTGACATTTTGGCTCATGTATGGTATTTTGAGAGACTTTAATTTTGAAATAGTACATCAGAATGTCCTGCTTATCCCTGGGTGACACCGTGGGGATGTTTACTATTAGTCTGAAGTAAAATAATCATGTAACTATTGATAGTTTCCTTTTAATCCTAACCTGAACTTGAACAAAAGTTATATCTTGATGGAGAATTTAAAGGAAATTGGCTCATGTATGGTATTTTGAGAGGCTTCAATTTTGGAATAGTAGATCAGAATGTCCTGGTGATACCTTTGGGCATGTCTACTATCGGTCTGAAGTGAAATGATCATGTAACTATTGATAGGTTCATTTTCATTCTGACCTGAATTTGACCAAAAGTAGTCTTGTGATGGAGAATTGAACCTGAAATGTCCTTATTGAAGGAAATTTGCTCATGTATGGTATTTTGAGAGGCTTTCATTTCTGAATAGTACATCAGAATGTCCTGGTTATCCCTCGGTGACACCTTGGGGATGTGTTCTATGAACCTGAAGTGGAATTATCATGTAAATATTGTTAGTTTCCTTTGAATTGTAATCTTATATTGACCTGAAGTAGTCTCTCGTTAATTAGACTTTGGCTCATGTATGGTATTTTTAGAGGCTTTAATTTTGGAATGGTACATCAGAATGTCCTGTTTATCGCTGAGTGACACCTTGGGGATGGGCCCTATCCGTCTGAAGTGAAATGATCATGTAACTATTGATAGTTTCCCTTTAATTGTAATCTAAAATTGATCAAAAGTTTTTCCGTGATGGAGAATTTGAAGGAAATTGGCTCATGTATGGTAATGTGAGAGGCTTCCATTTTGGACCAGTACATCAGAATGTCCTGTTATCGCTGAGTGACACCTTGGGGATGTGCACTATGAACCTGAAGTGAAATTATCATGTTGCTGTTGGTAGTTTCCTTTTCAAGAAACATCTGAAATTGATTATAAGGCTGGTGAATGAGATTTAAGAAAAGGTTTGGTAATCTATGACATTTCGCGTCGCTCCACGCGGTTAACTACAACTGACTCTTGTACGCTTTGTTCGACGGCCGCAGGAGTTCTCGGCTGCGTATCTAGCCGTCCGGCTATTTACTAGCTTACGCGTGTTCCCCCACAGCTGTAGATTTACTTTTTACTTTTAGGCTTTTCTTCTTACTTTTAGCATTTACTCAGATTAATTTACAGACGGAGGTTTAACTACACAAACACACACTTAGTGAACAAACCGGCCTGCTAGCAACACCTGCGGCAGTTCGTAGCCACGCGTTAGCTTAGCTTGCACACATGTGCTCTTGGACAGACAAAAAACTCATTGTGAAACCCAAACCCCGGCCAAGTTGTTTATTGTGAAATTCTTGACACAAACAGGAAGCTGATGTTTCAGTCTCTCTGATGGATGATGCTGAGTTCTTCTCTTCTCATGTAAGTCTCGCTCAGAGGATCTTTGTCTGTTTCAGTAGAACAAAGTTTAGTTCTTCCACTCAACTAAAGAAGAACATCTGTTAGCAGAGACACTTACTACAAAATAAAAGCTGGTGAGGACACCGAGGTGCTTGAATGTGGAAAAGAACATTGGACAAACGTGCAGAAACACCAGGATGTTTATTTATTCCTTCTGACAGTTTTCTAGCCAGCGACTCTTTAGGACAGATTATGCATCCAATTTAAACACTGATGATGTGAGAAGTATTTAAATACATAGTCAAACAGGTTAATCGTTAAATCATCCTGATATTCATTTTCTAACAGTTTTTATGTGGATTTATTTCAATGTTTATGCTAACAAATGCTTCTATATGCATATTATTTTCTGGTTAAAGATCATTGCACCCTAAATCCTAAACGTCACTGATCTTATTTCAGAAAAGGGCACAATTAAAATTGGAAACCTTATTTGTGCTCTTCAGCTCGTAGACCACATCGCACCAGAGACTGCCCTGCTCGGATCTCTTGGATATCTTTTTCACTTTGAAGACCTCGTAAGGAGGAATCAGCACCTCCACTCTGTGCTCATTCTGCATGTGCTTCGAGACGTCTGCTCCCATGCACGTGTAGATTTCAAAGCACGACTTGCCTCCAGAGACCACACGGTCTTTATCCAGCGAGGCGGAGGCGAAGGAGCCGAAGCGAACCTCCTGTTTGAGGACCTTTGTGCTGAAGGACTTGTCCGTCCTGTGGAAGACGGTGTAACACTTCTTCTCGCTGTCGTTCTCGTTGCTTTTGTCGTGTTCGGCTTTGATTGTCTGCACGGCTGTGGTCAGGTAAAAGTGCAGCGCGTGGTACTTGAATGCGGTCTTGTACTTGGGTCCCTGTTCTCTAGTGGCCTTATCGAAACGCTCATTCAGGTCTCCATCGCTAGAGGTGTACGTGTAGAGAGCTATCAGCTGTTCTTTGGTTATGTCTGTGGGAGCATCCTTGGATTTCTGCAAGGCCTCCGCATCTGTCCAGCTCTTCTTCAACACGGAGTCTTCCTTCATCTCCTTCTCCAGGTATCCTCTGGCATTCTTGTCCATTTTAGGGGAGCAGCCGTCGTACATGTCGTCCACAGAGTCCTTAGCCATGTCCAGCGAATGTCCAAAAAGGAAAGACTTAACAGAAATAAGGGGAATCATGAGAGTACATTGACCCATTAGCAAATGTTACAGTGAAACAAACCAGTTTGTACTTTACCATCAGACCTCCAGAGACGCCGTACGGGAGGAGCACCACCCACAGCACCGTCACTGCCATCATCATCTTCATCCTCATCGTCCTGCACAGACACCTGCAGACAGCGACTGATGGAGGAAACCATCTCTGGGTATTTATGGAGTGGAGCAGAGACACCTGTGTGCGTGCAGCACCTTTATCACTGCTGTAAAGGAAGATAAGCAGTGAGTGTGAGAAGACGAAGCGCCGTGTCAGAGAAACGCCACCATACAAGGGAAGCTTCTTTGAATATCTCTATATCTGTTTTAGGATAATTTCAGTCAAACGTAAAATAAGTTCCATTGTTCAAATGACAAAACCCTTTTAAAGTTTGTTGCTCCGACACGAAGGATCTTTTACACAAACATTTATTTTTGGTCGCAATGTTTGAAACTGTATTTTTTATGTGTTTATCATGTTATAAGCAGCATCAGCCCCCCGTTACTAATAAGACCCAGTAAATACTAAAGAGAAAGCCTCTTATTGAACAACCTGAGTGAAAGATTCTTTAGGCTATTTGGAATATCATCGACGCCATAGCATTATACTACTAACCCATAGCCGTATACTACTAACCCCTAGCCTTATACTACTAACCCCTAGCCTTATACTACTAACCCCTAGCCGTATACTACTAACCCCTAGCCGTATACTACTAACCCCTAGCCTTATACTACTAACCCAAAGCCTTATACTACTAACCCATAGCCTTATACTACTAACCCATAGCCTTATTTTACCAACCCATAGCCTTATTTTACCAACCCATAGCCTTATTTTACCAACCCATAGCCTTATTTTACCAACCCATAGCCTTATTCTACTAACCCATAGCCGTATACTACTAACCCATAGCCGTATACTACTAACCCATAGCCGTATACTACTAACCCATAGCCTTATTCTACTAACCCATAGCCTTATTCTACTAACCCATAGCCTTATTCTACTAACCCATATCATTCTATTGGATTTTATTCCTCCTGGACTGTTGTCCATTGTCGTCCGTTGTCGTACTGTCTGCTGTTACGCACCAACCACCACATTCCTTGTATGTGACATTTTATGGTGACAAATGTTTCCTGGTTCCTGAGTGACCTGCAGGTTGGTGCACGGCCGCCTGTCTGACGTGCACTTTCTCAACACTTCATAGTTCATCACAAACATTCATCATCGACACATTACGTGCACACACACTGTCATTTGAGAGGAAATGAACACACACAGACACACACTCGATGCGTGTCACTTCCTGCCAGCCCATCAGATCAGACTTTCTCTCTTCAGCATTTACAAACTAACCACTTGGATCCTCGTTGATGAGCTGAGCTTTAGTTGTATTTGTGTTCTCATGGTTAAGATGGAGTTTTGTCCTCTGAAGCTTCGTCTCGCTGTGTGGACGATGACGAGTCTTGTCTGTGTGCGTCCTCACGGTGAGACAAATACATTTACCTCATTTTGTGTTCTTTTTATCGAATTGTTAAACTTTGCTTCTCTTTCCTCAGATTTAAAATCTAATCTGAATTTAAGAATAATTTGACTCGTTATCCGATCTCAGTGTTTGTGTTGTTGCCGCCTCCTATTTAGGACGCACAAAGTACTCATCAGGTATTTGTGTGTCTGTGGGTCAGAGGTCACGGTGAAGCAGTCCGATCTGAAGCAGTGTGACGACCGGCGAGTGTGTGTGACCGACCTCAGAGACTGTGACCACCGACGCACTGCGTCTACACAGGGTACACACACACACACACACACACAAAAGGTATACACACACACACAGGATACACACAGACACACACACACATTTGCATTTTACGTTGCGTTGTACCTTCTGATAAACACTTAGTGATAAGATACTTTAAGGCCTTTTATGCACCACAGTACTTTCCCACTGAGGTATCTGGACTTTCACACTGAAGTATTAGTACTTTCACACTGAGGTATTTGTACTCTCACACTGAAGTATTGGTACTTTCACACTGAGGTATTGGTACTTTCACACTGAGGTATTGGTACTTTCACACTGAGGTATTTGTACTCTCACACTGAGGTATTGGTACTTTCACACTGAGGTATTGGTACTTTCACACTGAGGTATTGGTACTTTCACACTGAAGTATTAGTACTTTCCCACTGAGGTATCTGGACTTTCACACTGAAGTATTAGTACTTTCACACTGAGGTATTTGTACTCTCACACTGAAGTATTGGTACTTTCACACTGAGGTATTTGTACTCTCACACTGAAGTATTGGTACTTTCACACTGAGGTATTGGTACTTTCACACTGAGGTATTGGTACTTTCACACTGAGCTATTGGTACTTTCACACTGAGGTATTGGTACTTTCACACTGAGGTATTGGTACTTTCACACTGAGGTATTGGTACTTTCACACTGAGGTATTGGTACTTTCACACTGAGGTATTGGTACTTTCACACTGAGCTATTGGTACTTTCACACTGAGGTATTGGTACTTTCACACTGAGGTATTGGTACTTTCACACTGAGGTATTTGTACTCTCACACTGAGGTATTGGTACTCTCACACTGAGGTATTGGTACTTTCACACTGAAGTATTAGTACTTTCACACTGAGGTATCTGGACTTTCACACTGAAGTATTGGTACTTTCACACTGAAGTATTGGTACTTTCACACTGAGGTATTGGTACTTTCACACTGAGGTATTGGTACTTTCACACTGAGGTATTGGTACTTTCACACTGAGGTATTGGTACTTTCACACTGAGGTATTGGTACTCTCACACTGAGGTATTGGTACTTTCACACTGAGGTATTGGTACTTTCACACTGAGGTATTGGTACTCTCACACTGAGGTATTGGTATCTTTACTGTAGTAAAAGGTCAGAATGTCTAAAACACTTTCCTCTATATTGATATTATATCTATATGTATATCCACCTACTGTGTATGTTTATATTCGTATGCTGGTTAAATAATAATAATTTCATGATTATTTTATTATAATGCATGAGTTGTTGTTTTTAACAAAAGGACCAATTGATGAAATAGGATTTAAATACAAACACAAAACTAGCGGCCTCTCTGTTAAATATATAAAGTTGTGTTTTATATTAAACTGGCACACAGACACACACACACACACACACACACCTTGTTACTGTGCATTCAATACGAAGCAGGATCATCTACTATGTATGTTTTTACTTTAGACATGTGCTCATTCCGTGTTAACTGATACCAACACGTGTGTTTTCTTATAATCATGTATACACGCTCTTCAAATGGACCTTTGTTATAGACACAGATGTGGAAACGAGTGAACGAGTGAAGGCCTGATATCTTTCTGACTGGAAGATGGTCTGCCTCCTTTTATCTGCTCAAACATGTTGGCTTCACGTTAACGTGCATCTAAAGGCCTTTAACTGGGTTTTCATCTGAAGCTGCAATGAGCATCATGACCATCATGATCATCATGACCATCATGATCATCATGACCATCGTGGCGTCTGTGGGTTTGAGCCGCTCCTCTCTTCCCGCAGAGACCCTGAACGTGTCGTGTCAGTACCACCAGTCAGCCGAGTCTCTGACCTGTGGGTGGAGCCTCCATCCAGAGGGCCACGCGGAGCCGGCCGTGTCCTTCATCTTCAGCAGGTACCTGCTGACTACACGTCCTCCTCTAGATGCTTCTTCTCGTTCTCGTGCTCATGTGTGTGAAGATCTTCGTCTCTCCCTCTTTTCTTTCCTTTTCCCTTTTTCTTCTTGCTCAGCGAATTGGTCATCTACTCCTGTCCGGGCATCTTCAACCCGTTGTCCCGGCTCACCGTGACGGCCCGGATCAAGGACTACGCCACGGGGAGGGAGGTCTGGTCTCGTCCTTGGACCTTTCTTCTCTACGATGCGGGTCGGTGGACCCGGACGCCTCCTCGCCGCGTAGCCAGCAGGCGTCGTCTGGTTGATTCACCGGCTCTGTCTCCTTGTCCCCTCGTCTCCTCTCCTCAGCCAAACCCTCTCGCCCCGTGTTGAGTCTGCTTCGCTCCACCGAGGACTCTGTGGTCGTGTCGTGGAGAGGCGGCGACGGCGTCTGTCGGCTCCGGTACCGGGTCGAGGGCGCGCCCACGTGGACCGAGGTCACCACGCACACTCGCTTACAAATGTTACATGTTGAGCTGCTGTTGTCTTCTCTATGGAAGTAAATCTGTGTCATCGGATTCTGAAAGAAAAAGGTGATTGAATTTCTAGCACTGAATATTTATGCATTGACATCATGTATCTGAATGTTTTTCAACGTCAAAATATTCAACTGCAAAAAATTCAACCGCAAAAATTCAATGCAAAAAAATTCAATGCAAAAAAAATTCAATGCAAAAAAATTCAATGCAAAAATTCAATGCAAAAAAAATTCGAACCGCAACATCCGGGAACCCAAGGAAGAGCAATCGATTCTAGATTAAGATCGGGAGCGTGCGTCAAGCAAAAGGAGCGAGCGCCCCAATACAACTTGTATTTGAATTTGTTGAATTTTGAAGTTGAATTTTTTGCAGTTGACTATTTTAACGTTGAAAAACATTCAGATACATGATTTCAATGCATAAATATTCAGTGCTAGAAATTCAATCACCTTTTTCTTTCAGAATCCGATGACACAGATTTACTTCTCCATCATCAGGTAAACACGGTGCATTTCACTGGGTCTCACACGAGGATCTCATGATGGAGATGAAACAACAGGATCTAAAGGACTTACAGTGAAACAGACACATCAGATGGAAACACTGAATACTTCAGTGCGTGAAGTCGACGAGGTCCCAGGCGCCTGAAAACCTCATTCATGTGCTTCAGGCTCCAGAATCTGTGGCTGCACACGAAGACGAGACTCTGACCTACACCATCAAAGACCTGCTGGTGTCCACCGCCTACAGAGCGGCTGTGGCCTGCACCGAGGAGTCCGGCATCCAGAGCGACTGGAGCGCCGAGGTCAGCGGCAGGACGCTGGACAGAGGTACCGGGGGACACTTGATTCGGAGACAGACGCTCTGTGTGTTCCCGGACCCGACGGTGTCTTTTAATGTCCACAGCGCCCTCCCGGCCTCCAGAGGTGTGTTACCGAGTGGAGAAAAGAGACTCTGGATCTCTTCTCCTTCATCTCATGTGGAAGGTACATCGGAAACGCTTTTTACAGTCGTCAGTAGGACAATTGACTTTTTTGGAATTTCTCTTAAAAAAGAATCAAACTAAACATGAAACATTATTCTATGAAAACCCAAATTTACGAAACCCAAAATGAAACTTTTGAAGGAAAAACTGATTTTATTAAAAATAATAAAAACCTGAAAAAAGAAAAGTTGGTCTATCTGCAGGACCTCGACCTCCGTGACGCCGGAGGCCGTATCCTCGGTTACCGGGTGACCTACGAGACGAAGCAGCAGCCGCGCCGACGCGTTCAAAACGTCACCGCAGTGACGGCGCTCCTGGTGGTGGAGGAGGGGAACTGCAGCGTCGCCGTTGCGGCCTTCAATTCCGCCGGCTACGGACCGGCCGCGCGCCTCGCCATCGACCCGCGGAGACGCAGCGGTGAGTGGCGCGCCCGGCGCTGTCAGACACGCTGATGATTATCCACGCCGCCCGCAGGAAGTGACGAGGTGGAAAAGAAGCGCGTTTATCGATCTTCTTCTTTCCAACTGACACCATCGGGTTTGAACTTCCTTCCTTCTGCTATCGGAGGAGGAAGAACGTGTCTTGATGTTCAGATAGAACTCGTTGCAACACAAGTCTGAATAATCTGTGTACCACAGATCGTGTACGTACGGTGCCTTGCAAAAGTATTCGGCCCCCTTGAACTTTTTGACCTTTTGCCACATTTCAGGCTTCAAACATAAAGATATAAAACTGTAATTTTTTGTGAATAATCAACAACAAGTGGGACACAATCATGAAGTGGAACGAAATTTATTGGATATTTCAAACTTTTTTAACAAATAAAAAACTGAAAAATTGGGCGTGCAAAATTATTCAGCCCCCTTAAGTTAATACTTTGTAGCGCCACCTTTTGCTGCGATTACAGCTGTAAGTCGCTTGTCAGTCTGTCTCTATCAGTTTTGCACATTGAGAGACTGAAATTTTTGCCCATTCCTCCTTGCAAAACAGCTGGAGCTCAGTGAGGTTGGATGGAGAGCGTTTGTGAACAGCAGCTTTCAGTTCTTTCCACAGATTCTCGATTGGATTCAGGTCTGGACTTTGACTTGGTCATTCTAACACCTGGAGATGTTTATTTGTGAATCATTCCATTGTAGATTTTGCTTTTTGTTTTGGATCATTGTCTTGTTGGAAGACAAATCTCCGTCCCAGTCTCAGGTCCCTTGCAGATTCCATCAGGTTTTCTTCCAGAATGGTCCTGTATTTGGCTCCATCCATCTTCCCATCAATTGTAACCATCTTCCCTGTCCCTGCTGAAGAAAAGCAGGCCCAAACCATGATGCTGCCACCACCATGTTTGACAGTGGGGATGGTGTGTTCAGGGTGATGAGCTGTGTTGCTTTTACGCCAAACATAACGTTTTGCATTGTTGCCAAAAAGTTCCATTTTGGTTTCATCTGACCAGAGCACCTTCTTCCACATGTTTGGTGTGTCTCCCAGGTGGCTTGTGGCAAACTTTAAACAACACTTTTTATGGATATCTTTAAGAAATGGCTTTCTTCTTGCCACTCTTCCATAAAGGCCAGATTTGTGCAGTATACGACTGATTGTTGTCCTATGGACAGACTTTCCCACCTCAGCTGTAGATCTCTGCAGCTCATCCAGAGTGATCATGGGCCTCTTGGCGGCATCTCTGATCAGTCTTCTCCTTGTTTGAGCTGAAAGTTTAGACGGACGGCCGGGTCTTTGTAGATTTGCAGTGGTCTGATACTCCTTCCATTTCAATATTATTGCTTGCACAGTGCTCCTTGGGATGTTTAAAGCTTGGGAAATCTTTTTGTATCCAAATCAGTCATTTAGGTCAACATTGGATCACTCAGAGATCCTCACTGAACATCTGGACAGAGTTTGCTGCACTGAAAGTAAAGGGGCTGAATCATTTTGCACGCCCAATTATTCAATTTTTTATTTGTTAAAGTTTGAAATATCCAATACATTTCGTTCCACTTCATGATTGTGTCCCACTTGTTGTTGATTATTCACAAAAAATTACAGTTTTATATCTTTATGTTTGAAGCCTGAAATGTGGCAAAAGGTCGAAAAGTTCAAGGGGGCCGAATACTTTTGCAAGGCGCTGTACGTACACGATCTGTGGTACACAGATTATTCAGACTTGTGTTGCAACGAGTTCTATCTGAACATCAAGACACGTTCTTCCTCCTCCGATAGCAGAAGGAAGTTCAAACCCGATGGTGTCAGTTGGAAAGAAGAAGATCGCTATCGACCAAAGTACAATACAATACAAAGTATTAACTTAAGGGGGCTGAATAATTTTGCACGCCCAATTTTTCAGTTTTTTAATTTGTTAAAAAAGTTTGAAATATCCAATAAATTTCCTTCCACTTCATGATTGTGTCCCACTTGTTGTTGATTATTCACAAAAAATGACAGTTTTATATCTTTATGTTTGAAGCCTGAAATGTGGCAAAAGGTCGTAAAGTTCGAGGGGGCCGAATACTTTCGCGAGGCGCTGTACCACTAATCCTCCTTCTGTACTCTGCAGGCCTCCCGCCGGTCAGACACTTGTGGGTCTCCAGTTCCTTCCCGACCGCCAAGGGCCTTCTGGTCCAATGGGAGAACCCCTCTGTCCCGCCCTCCGTCCCGCCCGTCACTCATCTGGCCGTTCAGTGGCGCTCCGGAACTCCTCCGTCCAACATCAGCCGCTGGACGGCAGTGGAGCCCCTCGACACCTCCGCCGTCATAGGAGGTGCACCCGTGTCTGAATATCTCCACAATAAAAGCCGGGGCTTTTACTTTGAAGGGCTGCAGAGGAAATGAAGATGATGGAAACGAAAGGCTGTTTCAGATGTGAAGAACATGCGTGATGTTCTGTTAACAACATGCACCTGTTGGTGTTTACAGACGCCGACCCCGAGGAGTCCTACCTGATCAGCGTGCTGCCCGTCTACGGCCAGCGGTGTGGCCCCCCCCAGTCGCTGCCCGCCAGCCTGCAGCAGGGGGGTAAACGCCACGGTTACACCACACCTTTTTAAATACGGGTTTTCAATGATTTGATCTTTGTGTTACTTTGTGATGTATTTGAAAGAAAACCCGCTTGGGGGCGCTTTAGGGCGGGGCTTAGAGTGATGGACAGGTCTCTACCGCGGTGCTGTTTGCGTATTGACGGACAGACAAGCAACGGGACACGTGGCTCTGTGCGTTTTCTCAGCCCTGATGGAGGCGGTCCAACTGAAGGTGGTGGGCGTGACCAAAACCTCCGTAAGCGTGGCGTGGGTGTGGCAAAAGAAGTCTGGACCAATCAGAGTGCAGAGATACAGAGTGAAGCTGAGGAAAGACTCGGAGAGTCACAGTGAGTTATCTTCATGGCCGATGTGACTTTTTTGTTATAAAACGATGACTCTTAAGTGAATGTGAACTATTATCCGCGTTTTAACAATCCGGGGCCTCATTTATAAAAGCTTGCGTAGGATTTGCACGTACGGATGAAACGTGGGACGTGCAGAAACATTCAGACTTCTAAAACGTCCTACGCAGTTTCCCCTTAATGAATCACAATGAACTCTAAATACAGAGCACCTTCTCTCCTCTCAGCTCTGTCCCTGTGGCCCGACCAACGGCAGCTCACCTTCCTCAACCTGACCCCGAACACGGAGTATTCCCTCCTCCTATTGGCCGATGACTCGTCCAGAAACGTCGTCCCCGTGAGGACAGACTTTGGTGAGTTTCCGCAGGGCGGAAAACGTTTGTTGGACATCATCATCATTTGAACATCTCACATTAATTATGTTAATTATGTTCCATTAATCTACAGTAACTGTTGCTATTTTGAGAAATTGGAAACCAGTTCTTGAAAATCTTTTTGTAGTTTTTGACCCATTTAAAAGAAGAACATGGAGCCCAGAATCAAACCATCGGTGATATTTCTCTGCATTAGTGCTACTTGAGTGTCGGTGCACACAGGCCTCGTTTTTTAGAGATAAGAGGGAAGCAAATTGAGTCCTTTGCCTGCGTTACTGATCTGTTAACATGCAAATCGATTCAACTGCTAAAAGAACAGATAAAGAACATTGAATCGGGAGTCAGAATTAAAATGTAGTTTATATTTTTAATAAAACACAAAGATATTTTTTTTGGTTATTATTATTGAAACTTTTATTCTTTGTCACCCTTTCATACCTAAGATTATATATAAGAATCTGAATCCATCTATAATGGGACTAAAATGGGCGGCTGTATATTCAGGTTATTGTGCAACCAGACAACCGCTTTCTTAAGTTAAAAACTGGTAATCAACCTCGGATGTGGACGATCATCTTCTCCACCTCAGGCACCACGACGTTATCCGGCCATCCAAGCACAAACATCAGTTGACACAAAAATCTCTCCAAGTAATATTAATATTTAGCTTCCAGAAACATGAGCCGACGGAGGAGTCTTCATGCAACGCTTCCTACGACCTCCCACCCAAAGTTACTCCTTATTAGTCCCGCTCAAGTCCAAAGTGTCAACAAGTGCTGTGAGTGAAGTGACAAATGGTCGTGGAGGCGAACGGGACTCAATGCTCACACAACACCTTTCAGATGAGGGGCCGGCCGTGGCTGCAGCGACTCCTCTGCTGCTGCTGGCCGCCGTCGTGTCCATCGTCTCCATCCTGACCAGGACTGTGTGAGTCCACACACACACACACACACACTCAACCAGAGGGTTGCGTCATTGTGTTATCGAGGATCCCTTATCTTACGCACACGCTGTGTGCAGGAAGCAGAAGTCGCCCTTTTGTGGCCCGATGCTCTGAAGCAATTTCAAAGTCGCCATTTAGTTATTTAGCAACGAGTGAACGGGAAGTGACCGTATGTGGAGTGAGGAGACGCCGTATTCATCTATGGTAGATACCTGTCAATCAGCGTGTAGCCCCGCCCTAAAGCGTCCCCTGCTTCCTGGTCTGTTTGACGCTAAATGGACCATCAGTCACTAAATGAACATCACGCTGTAGTGAAGAAAGACTTGAAACTCATGTTCACTCATGTTGGAGAGAAGCAGCCATTTTCTCGTAGTCTTCTATGGGACCAGAGGTGTCGCCCCCTGCTGGTCACCGGAGGTTAGCGCGTGATGACTGCGTTGAATCAAAAACTAGAGTCATTGTGTTTGATTTGAATTAAAATCCCTCTGTAACACCTCCTCAGGTACAAGTCGTACTTCTTCCCCCACATCTGCAGCCCTCGGGGCAGTGACACCGGCCGCTGGCTGATGGACCCAAACCACCAGGTGAGTGGGGACCTTTACCAGATGCTGCTGAATGGAATACTGAAGCACTTAATGTGTTTAAAGTGTTCCACTTTTGTTCGTTACTTTTGTGCAAAACACTGCGATTATTCCAGATTCAGAATTGTAATCTTTGCCGGCACTAATATAGATGGTTACTTTATTAGTTCTGCACGGGGAAGTTAGTTTGTTGCAGCAGCATTTAAAAGCACAAATACGCAGAAAGTAAAGAGGATAATACTCAACAATAGTGCATTTATTGGTGATTTAACCAGACAAACATCTAAACTGTCCAGTTCCCCCTTCAGAAGACTGCGGACAGACGTGTCCTGGACCTGGAGGCCTTCCAGGTGACCCGCGTTCTCGGAGAGAAGAGTCTCATCGTGGTCTGTCCCAGCTCAGAGGAAGACCTCCAGGAAGACCAGGAGGTCTTGACGGAGGTCTTCCAGGAGGACACCGCTCTGCTGTCCGTTGACAAACTGTCGGCCCTCCTGCTGAGCGCGGAGTACCTCCACGAGGCCCCGGGGAGCCCGGAGAACAAGGAGCGACCGGAGAACAAGGAGCGACCGGAGAACAAGGAGCGACCGGAGAACAAGGAGCGACGGGGGAACGCGCTTTTCCCCGCCGAGGAGACGCCAGACGTCGGCCTCTTTCCTCAAAGAGAGGACGAGGCGGCGGCGGCGGCGGGGAGAGAGTGCGAGTACGTGGCCCACGGGGCTCATCAGATCGGGCAGACGGACGCTGACACTCACTGATAGTTTCATTCACAACGTGGCCAAACGTGTTGAGATCTCTGGATGTCTTATTGAACGCCTCACGCACAGATTGAAAGCGTCGGTGACTCCCGTCAGAGAGGACGACCTGTCCTCTCTGACGGGAGCTGCTCTTGTGATCACAGAACTTGTCCCTCTGATTTCTGAACGTGAGTTCGCGTCTCTTCGCCTCCACTCGCACCTTTTGATGCAGTGAAACAGTTCACGATACCTGCTGGTGTAACACTGAAGGCTAACCCCATAGCATGTACGGTTACCATGGTTACCTTCTCTCGCTCTCGTCCTCAACTGCGGAAATAAACGGGGACAAAATACCCAGAAAGAATGTTGAACACGTGTCATGTTTTAGAGCAGCAACAAGCGGACAAAGTGTTGCTACAGACACTGAGAGTTTGTCTCATTTAATATTTGCAGTTGACAAGAAGGCCGACAATCATGAAGCTACAGAGGAGTTTGATCGGATCACTTTAACATCATGGCGCTAGAAACTAAAACGGTGCACGTTCTCCGTCTCTAAGCTTTGATTGATGGTCACACGTCCGGTTCCCTCGCGGTGAAACCGGAGGTCGTTTCCACCAACGCGCCAGTGAGCTGAAGGTCAGAGGTTGGAGTTCATGCCGGTCCAGTGTCTGATGAGCTGGTGGGCGATGGTCTGTCTGGGGGGGACGGTGAAGGCGGGGCGGGTTCCTAAGAAGGAGTCCATCACCTTGAAAAAATGAAGTCAGACGAAGAGTTTTAACAGCTGGTTTCTGGGGGAGTTTTTGCTAAAAAAAAATATATATTTTCCTTTTTTTATTTTTTAAGGAAATAAAGTAATAAAGTTAAATGAGCGGTGGAATTCTCTTAATTTTTGGAAATATAAAAAATATATATCTTCATATCTACATGCATTGCTTTGCCTCATTTTATTTATTTTTAAATTGTTTTTACAAGACTTTTAATTCTTTCTTTTGTTTTACCAGAATCTTTTTATAATTTATTGTATTCAGTGTAAAGTAGAATTACGCAAAGGTATTAATACTAATGCAAGTAGTATTGTAGTATGTTGTAGCGTATTTATCAATTGACATAATTACTGGTTTTACAGTGTAAATCGTAGATTTAACTAAACCAAGAAGGTATCGATGGAACCAACAGCGTCCTCGAGGCCATGAGATACGGCTGAGAGCCCAGGACCCCCTGGTGGTCCCCATCCATACCGGAGCCATCACATCATCAACATCAGCACTGCTCTTTGTTACTTGTTGCCGCGGGAACCAGCGAGCCTCCTCGATCTCGTGCTCGTCCACCGTGATGCCGGTCGACGTGGCGGCGGCGAGGCAGCCGATCATCAGGTTGGAGGGCATCGGCCACGGCTGGCAGGAGACGTACTGCACCGAGCCGACCTTCACCCCGCTCTCCTCCTCCACCTCCCTGCGCACCGCCTGCTCCAGCGTCTCCCCTGTACGGGGAGGGGGGGTCCAGGTAAGGCCGGGGTTAGTCAATGCTGTGTGTGTGTGTGTGTGTGTGTGTGTGTGTGTGTGTGTGTGTGTGTGTGTGTGTGTGTGTGTGTGTGTGTGTGTGTGTGTGTGTGTGTGTGTGTGTGTGTGTGTGTGTGTGTGTGTGTGTGTGTGTGTGTGTGTGTGTGTGTGTGTGTGTGTGTGTGTGTGTGTGTGTGTGTGTGTGTGTGTGTGTGTGTGTGTGTGTGTGTGTGTGTGTGTGTTAGTTACCAGGCTCTATGAATCCAGCCAGACAGGAGAACATGCCGACTGGAAAGATCTTCTTCCTGCCCAGTAGACACTGGTCTCCATCGGGGTGGATGACCAGCATGATGACCACGGGGTCTGAAGAGAGGAGCCGTGAACAGAAGGCGTTTAAACTCCTCATCATGTGATGTTTAATCATACACTTTACACGTGTTCGTGTCGTTATGATGGATACGTTTTCTTTGAAGTTAAATTAAGTTGACTTAGTTTTTAATGTCAAAGGCCAAACTCGCCACGTGTTAAACGCTGCATCGTCTCTAGTGACCAGCAGGGGGCGACTCCTCAGCCTCATGAAGGTCTCTGAGAAATATGCTCACTTCCTGTTCACTGGTTGCTATGGAGCTTCTTACACTCGCTCTACTGAGGCTCAACATCCTGTAAACTATCTGGCTGCAAAATATTACCCCCCGTTTCTAAAGCATCATTAAACAAAGAACCGATCTGAGCCGATCGGCGCTCCGCGTACCGACTCGCGGGTAGCAGGTGTTGTGGACGCCCTTCCGGCTCCTGCAGTCGGCGCTCAGGCAGCTCCTCTTGTAGCCCCCCTCCTCCAGCAGGGTGCCGCTGCCGCAGGTGGGACAGAAGGAGTAGCGGCTGTGCCAGGCCAGCACCGCCCGCGCCTGGGCCACGACTCCTGGAGGACGGAGGACAGAGGGGGAGGACGGAGGGGAGGACAGAGGACGAGGACGGAGGGGAGGGGGAGGACAGAGGACGAGGACGGAGGGGAGGGGGAGGACAGAGGACAGAGGGGGAGGGGGGAGGACAGAGGGGGAGGGGGGAGGACAGAGGACGGAGGGGAGGACGGAGGACAGAGGGGGAGGACAGAGGGGAGGGGGGAGGACGAGGACAGAGGGGAGGACGGAGGACAGAGGGGGAGGACGAGGACAGAGGGGAGGACGGAGGACAGAGGGGGAGGACGGAGGGGGGAGGACGAGGACAGAGGGGGAGGACAGAGGGGGAGGGGGGAGGACAGAGGACGGAGGGGAGGACAGAGGACGAGGACAGAGGGGGAGGACGGAGGACAGAGGGGGAGGACAGAGGGGAGGGGGGAGGACGAGGACAGAGGGGAGGACGGAGGACAGAGGGGGAGGACGGAGGGGGGAGGACGAGGACAGAGGGGGAGGACAGAGGGGGAGGGGGGAGGACAGAGGACGGAGGGGAGGACAGAGGACGAGGACAGAGGGGGAGGACGGAGGACAGAGGGGGAGGACAGAGGGGAGGGGGGAGGACGAGGACAGAGGGGAGGACGGAGGACAGAGGGGGAGGACGGAGGGGGGAGGACGAGGACAGAGGGGAGGACGGAGGACAGGACGAGGATGGAGGGGGAGGACAGAGGTGAGGACAGAGGGGGAGGGAGGGGAGGGGGGAGGACAGAGGGGGAGGGAGGGGAGGGGGGAGAACAGAGGGGGAGGACAGAGGACGAGGACGGAGGGGAGGGGGAGGACAGAGGGGAGGACGGAGGGGAGGATTTAGGGCGGCCGATCACACCTCAAACTGGTAGCAAAGGAATGGTCGGCTTGCTCCTCACCGGCCTCGTCTTCGCTGAGCTTCAGCAGGTCTCTGTTGGCCGTCTTTGTAAAGCAGCAGTTCTTCTGCCCGAAGCGCTTGAGGAGCTCGCCGGCGTCCTCCTCCGTGTTGATGGCGAACCACGCGGGAGAGGAAGAGGAGGAGGAGGAGGAAGAGGAGGGCTGCTTCCTCCGCTCCACTCCCAGGAAGATGAGCACAGTGGCAGGTTTCTGGAGGAGGTCTTTCACCGCCTCGTACCCCAGCCGACAGAGCTTGGTCTCCACCTGCTGACGGGTAGGAGGACCATAGAAGAACCACGAAGGGAAGACGTGGGCCTGCAGCAGTCCGACCTCACGTTTCACTCACTCTGAACCTTTTCTAAACTCTTTTGGTGAGGTCAATAATCACTTTGTATTTATATAAATATACTTGAATTGCATTTACGTATTTAATAAGAATACAAGGAAAATCCTTTACGCAGACGATGTGTCACGTTACGCTTAGAACAATCTAATAATGCTTCCATAAAGACCCTCATTGGAGATGTGTACGGCAGGAAGCTCTGAACCCAGAAATGCCAGTAGGCTTTGGTACCTCGGCTCCGCCCCCGTCCTCCTGGGCGGGGCCGACCAATGGGCTGAGGTCGGAGAACAGCAGGTAGACGGAGTCCGGCTGGCTCCGCCTCTCCTCCAGCCACACCGCGTCGGTCCTCTTGGCGCTCAGCCGGTCCAGCGTCTCCCTGCTGAAGTAGTTCTCCCGCGGGTGGAGGTCGGAGGTCGGCGGGACGCCCTCCGCCCCGGCCAGCAGGGCGGCGATGTGGCGGTGGCCCCAGAACCTGGCCACGTCGAGGGCGCTCTGCGACGAGCCGTTCACGGAGAGCCGGTCGCACCTCCAACGCCATCAAAAGCAGACGGGGAGGTTTTAGGAGAGGACTTAAATTTATATCAACCTGGGAAAAAAACCCTGAACCAAACTGATCTAAAAGTCCAGTTCCATATGCTGCTAAACGATATTAATACTTAACTCCAACTTTAGTTACTCTGCTGATTTTTATATTATGAATTAAGAGCAAACGTTATCGATGTAAAGTTGTTTAAATGAGCTCCATCTTTTCAAGCTGCAACATGAAGGAGATGAAGACAATATTTGTGTTCATCATCCAATAATATGATGGAGATGATTCTGACTCGGGAGCCTCATGAGAGATTTGACCCGTCACACTGGTTCACTCTGCATGGTGGTGATTTCTGCCCTCTAGTGGCCGATAACCCAAAACACTGCTATTATTATTATTATTATTATTATTATTATTATTATCATTGCTCTACCCGTGGGACAGCAGCGCCTCCGCCGCCTCGTAGTGTCCGTTGCGAGCGGCGAGCATCAGCGCCGTCCAGCCGCTCCGTCCCGACCGGTTGATGAGCGACGGGGCGCCGCGCAGCAGCTCGGACACGCGCCTCACGTCTCCCCTGGCGGCGGCGTCCAGGAACATCTCCACCGCCTCCTCCTCCGCGCTCAGCTGGAGGCTCGTCATCCTGGAGGGGGGGGTAGAAGGTTCCTCACTGAGGAACCCACAAGGTAAGGTTACCCATAGGAAAGGTGCTTCTATGCTTCCTTCATGAGCTCATTTAGCATAGGGAAGGTGCTTCTATGCTTCCTTCATGAGCTCCTTTAGCATAGGAAAGGTGCTTCTATGCTTCCTTTATCAGCTCCTTTAGCATAGGAAAGGTGTCTCAATGCTTCCTTTATGAGCTCCTTTAGCATAGGAAAGGTGCTTCTATGCTTCCTTTATGAGCTCCTTTAGCATAGGAAAGGTGCTTCTATGCTTCCTTTATCAGCTCATTTAGCATAGGAAAGGTGTCTCAATGCTTCCTTTATGAGCTCCTTTAGCATAGGGAAGGTGCTTCTATGCTTCCTTCATGAGCTCCTTTAGCATAGGGAAGGTGCTTCTATGCTTCCTTCATGAGCTCCTTTAGCATAGGGAAGGTGTTTCTATGCTTCCTTTATTATTTATAAATGTAGTATATTATATGTATTTATTCCTTTGATTAATGTATTCTTTTGTAGTTCAGTGTAGGCCTGGTTTGCTTCTCTTGTTAGGAAAGGTGAACTCTGCACCTGAGGGTTGCACATCCGTCTCGCTCCTTCTGATTGGCGCACACGGCTGTCAATCACACTAGGGTTACGCCCATTTACACATTACAAAATCGCAGCTGACTTGTAACCGCTCGTAACTCCCGTGTGATCGGGTTGAATATTCGCAGAACGTTTTCTCACATGTTGTACTATCTGTTACTATTTGTCCTATTGAATATCCGGCGATGCGTCCGGAGTCACGTGTTATCGGCATTAATCGATCCGCTACTTTAGTCCACTTCGGGCTCCGTCTACTTCCTGCAAGCGGCTCCTGGGTTCACTCGTCTCTCCTTCAAACGCGACATGAGCCGTTTGAGCAACAATAATGAAACGTAAAGGATTCACCTCGCGCTGCTGCTTCTCTCCGGTCCGCCGGGTCCGACGTGCTGCGTTCAATGTCTCCTCAAACCGTCGTGTTTCTGAGCGTCATCCAACGATTACGAAGTACGGTGTCAGCAACAGATTCACTGTTTGCTTTTGTATATTTAAATGTATATGTATTTTATATTTATATGTGTATATATACATATATACAACCCTATTACAATACTATCATTTTAATGTACTCATCATATTCTTTATTATTATTTATCCGCGTCGTATTCCTTGTTTTTATCTGTTATGGTCGTGAAAGAACATCGAGAGAACCTCAAATGCGTCTTGAGAGCTAATTACACTGAACATTTTCAAATAATACAAATAAAATAAAATAATGAAATAACATCTGGCTCCAGAAAGCAGACTCAATTATAGATTTAGGTGTTGAAATGATTAAATTAATATTCATGTGATATATATATTTATACTTTGCACTGATTTTGCAGCACTTCTTCCCACTGTGAATGCTGCCTTTGAACGCAGCAGTGTGTTATGTTCCCTACGCGCGCGCGCACACACACACACACACACACACACACAGCTCATTTTAATGACTTCATAATGTAAACAGTTTCATAAAACATCATTATTCATTTTGAATGTCAAAAGAAACTAAAGCTGTCTAATAAACGTTGTGAAGTAAAATGCATAAAGTAAGGAAATAGTTGATAATAATCTACTTTGACACCAGTCTCTTTGAAGAAATTAAAATATCGCAGTAATAATTCCTGAAAGTCGATGGCAACAGGAAACGGAGACGTGTGGTTCCATTAATATATATTTTAATAAAATAATGTACAAAATAACTTTAACAGGGATCCACTTGGTCTTGCTGCGAAAACCAGCAAACACTCTGAAATCAGCTTTATCAACACAAATAAACAACAAAATAAGTTAATATATTTACTCAAGAAAACACACAGAAGCCCTAAAATATACAGCCGGTTATTGTTGAGGAAAGAAAAAAGAGATTTAAACTTTTATTAATCCGTTAATGAAGCGTGATGATATGTCAGTTCTCGTGTTTGTCGGTGTGTGTGTGTGTGTGTGTGTGTGTGTGTGTGTGTGTGTGTGTGTGTGTGTGTGTGCTAGGAGTAGAAGGTGAGGACACTCTGGTGGTTTCCTCGGACCAGCAGCAGAGGCGGGACGTCCCGGGACAAAGTCTCCAGCCAGCACATGTAGAGGGCGCTGGACACGGTGCCCTTCCTGGCCAGAGGCATGCTCCTGTGGGGGGGGGCACTACGCTTTAGTATC
>NC_135701.1:22190029-22267529 GCF_964276395.1 Gasterosteus aculeatus | reverse complement strand
ACATCACCACGCAGCACAGGATCGCCCCGGCGAGGGACACCCACTTGTTGAAGTACTTGAAGCTGGGACGCCACCCTGACAAAATGAGCGACACCTTTAGTGGAAATGACATCTTAGAAAACTCGATCTCAGTGTCAGATCTTCTGTTTCTACAATTGTATCCTTTGTGTTACTATCTTTCATTTTAAGTGTTTTTTATTTATTTAATGTAAGATCGCAAGTTGTCCGTCCCTTCGGTTAGTAAGTAACTCAATAAAAATGGCCACATTGACCTATAAATGATGTACTTATTTGGCTCCTCTTCATGGTTCAGGAGCAGCTCCGGCTGCAGGAAGAGGACCCAGAACACCCGAATGCTGAAACCGACCTCTCAGTAATCAACAACAATGGCGGCAGTCCAATAGAAAGGGGAGGGACTGAATCATTTACCCCTTTCCCATCCACACTAATGACTCCGCCATTATTCCCAGAGCCTTTCTGAGTAACAGGTTGTTGGAGTTCATGACGTGAAGGTTAGGCTGACCTGAAGAGGTGGTGCACACGACACGGTGGAACAAGTCTGTTATTGCCTGTTAATCTCGACATGTCGGCTGCGAGTGAACGGAAAGGGGATATTAGAGGAATGTCTCTACTTTAACTAGCAAACAGACGCCGTGTTTTGCACCTGGAGAGTTGGCCAAGGAGGCGTGGAAGACGGAGAAGTTGATCAGAGCGTACGAGGCCAGGAAGAAGTTGGAGATGATCGGAGCGATGATGTTCAGCTCGGCTGGAGAGAGAGAGAGAGAGAGGGGCGTTCAGGAAGCTCCGCCCACGCGGCGGCGGTTCAAAGAGTCACGACTGAGCGGCGGCGCGTACCGATGAGGATGAAGGCCAGGCCGATGCAGAAGGTCAGGACGTAGCCCCGGAGAGGCTCGTTGTTCTTCCCGTAACCCTTTGCAAACACGCCCAGGCCGGGGTAGATGTTGTCCTTACAGAGAGCCTGCGAGCACAGCAGACGTCACTCATCCAGTCACTGATTCAACATCATGAAGCGAAGAATGAATTCCTGGTTTCATCTCCTGTGACGAGTGCAAAGGGTCTTTAATGGTTTCATTTTTTACCAAAGGTGCAAAGTGTCGTCATCTATCCTAATTTATGTGACATTTATCAAACAAGCACACGGCCGAAATGAGCCGCAAACTCTCCTCAGTTCCCTTTCAGCCCTTTGACCTTCAGCCAGCCAGTATTTAATGATACCGCTGGTGTTCAATTCATGTTAATGTCGGTTTATCTCCATATATCAAAGAAGATTTCTTTTCCAACCTGGAAGACTTTGGGCGCGCTGACCAGCGAGGCCAGAGCCGACGACAGCGTGGCGGAGAAGATCCCCGCGGAGATCAGGGGCCCGAAACCCGACACCAGACCCAACACCTGGACACACACACACACACACATGCACATACATACACACATACATGCACACACACACACACACACACATGCACACACACATGCACACACACACACACATGCACATACATACACACATACATGCACACACACACACACACACACACACACATACATGCACACACACACACACACACACACACACATACATGCACACATACATGCACACACACACACATGCACACGCACGCACACACATACATGCACACACACACACACACACATACATGCACACATACATGCACACACACACACATGCACACGCACGCACATACATGCACACACACACACACACATACATGCACACATACATGCACACACACACACACACACACACACACACACACACATACACGCACACATACATGCACACACACACACACACACACACACACACATACATGCACACATACATGCACACACACACACACACATGCACACGCACGCACACACATACATGCACACACACACACACACACACACACACACACACACACATACATGCACACATACATGCACACACACACACACACATGCACATACATACACACATACATGCACACATACACACACACACACACATGCACACGCACGCACACACATACATGCACACACACACACACACACATACATGCACACATACATGCACACACACACACACACATGCACATACATACACACATACATGCACACACACACACACACATACATGCACACACACACACACACACATGCACATACATACACACACACATACATGCACGCACACATACATGCACGCACACACACACACACACACACACACACACATCCATGCACACACACATACATGCACATGCACACACACACACACGCACACACACACATACATGCACACACACACACACACACATACATGCACATGCACACACGCACACACAGGTCAAAGTTGAATTATTTAACTTCACTAACAGCGCTCGTATTTGCTTAAACACCAACAACAATCTTACAAAACCTCACAAAGTTGTTCTGTGACGTAGAAAATAGGTGAACTAATTATTAACCTTTTATTTTGAAAGGACACCAAAAGTATGTAACAAGCGTGGACGTTTACATGAGTCATAAAGCCTAATAATAGTGTATATTTTCTTAGAACTTTTACATTCGGTCAAAACATGTCAGAATATTAGTTATATCATGTGAATATATATATATATATATATAAATAAAACACCAGTACCACATAATTTATATCATAACATAATGTTGACAAACATGAAGTGCGTGCATGACTGAAGCCCTACCAACGTCATGTGACGTCTGTCAGCACGTGAGAGGAAGAGAAACACACACATGTTACATGTGTTCTGCTCTTTAGTAAAAACTCAACAAAGAACTTAAATCATGAGAAAAGAGCGAGTGCTTCTGTCTGTGACAGCAGACAACGTCAGCAATATCAGTGTCACTGTGTGTGTGAGAACGTGTGTGTGTGTGTGAGAGAGAGAGTGTGTAGGTGGATGTATTCAATGCTCTCATTCAGCTCTGGCTCCAACCAGCAAGAACCTTGTGACACAAAACAAAAGACACTATTATCACTGCTGCACTTTGTCTCTGAACAGCACACACACACACACACACACACACACGCACGCACGCACACGCACGACATGTCGTTTAGCTGACGCTTTTATCCAAAGCGACTCACATTGCATTTATAACCCAATTAGCAATCAGGGGTCAGGTGTCTTGCTCAGGGACACGGGGAAGCCGGGGCTCGGACCTTCAACCTTGTGGTTCCTAGCGCACCTTCTCTACCCCTCCGCCACGTCGACCCCACACACACACACACACGCACCCACGCGCAGTGCGGGCATCGTGACAACATGCAGAGGAAGGAGCCGCAGAAACGCTGCAGGTCTCGTGAGTGAAAACCAGGAAGGTTCTTCCATGAGGCACAACCACCACCATCACGTGACACACATGGACATGGATATTTACTGGACTGCGAGCAGGAACTTCCTCTGTTATGTCCAAAGTACATAAAGCATAGACATGCTAGGTTAGCTTGAGCTACGTTAGCCTCTCTGCTCCACCTGCTCCATCGGCCGCTCACCTGGAAGTCGTTGATCAGCCCGTACTGGCAGCCGCCCTCCTTGCAGATGGAGAAGTCGTAGCCCAGCGTGCAGGCGGCGTCGGTGCAGTTCACCGTGTCGCTCACCGTGTCGTTGTGGTCGCCAGTGGCGTCCCGGACGATGCAGGAGCCTGAGGGGGGGGGCAACCATTTAGAACCATACACAGCTGATCTGTTTCATTTTGTTCATTCAGTTTGACATACTGGACCTCGTGTACATCTCATTGTGTTCACCAGATATTTGTGTTCATCATTTGAAGAAGAGCTACAAAGATCTAATAATGAAAGGAAGGCCGACAGAAGTGAATGTGTGATGGTAATAGAAGTGTACCTGCGGAGATGGTGATGGCCACGTAGGTGATTCCTGTGATGAGGATAGCCAGCAGCGTACCTTTAGGGATCGCTGACTGAGGATCCTAACGAAAGCCAGGAGACGCAAGTTCACTGAAACAAGCCGCGAGCCTCCAGCGGAACGACTTGGTAACAGACAAAAGGTCAAGCTGAATCTGAAGGATGCAGCTCCGTCGCGTCCCACTGACAGACTACTCAAGGTCGGATTGATCGGGATACAGGAAACGGACTTTCCACTACAGAAGTCTCACAAAATCTGTTTCTGAACTAAATTGTGGCGATAAATTGCTAATTGAGTTGCTGAATCTTCCCTTGTGAAGCTCACCGTGAGGTCTCCGGAGATGTTGGCCCCGGCGAGGATCCCCGTGGCCGCGGGAAAGAAAATGGCAAACATGGAGAAGAAGGTCTCCTCGTCCCTGAAGTCTGGACCAAGGTTCTCCAAAAAGATGGCGGCTACAGGAGGAGAGAACCAATTCAAGATCTCAATTCAAAGTCAAAGCCAACCGGCTTGGATAAAACCTCTGGAGGGAAGACCGACATTGGTAGCCGAAGAAGCCTTTGGGCTCTTTGCTCTCGGTGGAGATGAAGCTTCCTATGAAGTAGTTGGCGATGGCCGCCAGCAGGATCACCAGAAGGACAATCTGAGCCTAGTGGGACGGAGATGTGGAGGAAGGCTTTAGTCAAATGATGCCATTACAAGCAGGGACATCAGCGGATGTGTTTGATTTACTTTAGCATGATTGATTAGGGTCCTGATTGGGAATGTTTGGCGTGTTGGTTTAGCTTGTTAGCATGCTAACATTAAGGAATTAGCTAAACAAGCCACTAAACATACAGCTGGGGCTGACAAGCAAGGTCGTTCTTTCTGCACGTCATAAACTAGAATATGAAGAGCATCGTAGGTGGTTTGCTGCGGGTCTACCTTGGCTTCCCACTCCATCCCGGCCACAGAGATTCCCAGCAGCAGGATGACGGTCAGCGTCCCAACGATGCGAATGTCGTTCAGCTCGTCGGTCATCAGAGCGTCGACGTCCTGCGGACACACAAACCACAGCGCGGACCAGATCAGAGTCAGAATCGGCCCCCGACAGACGGGACGGAGCGTCGGCACCAAAAGTCTTTCTCACGCTGAGCATCTCCACGACCGTCTCCGCGAAGCCCACGACGTACATGGCCACGGCCACGGCGTTGGCGAAGGCGAAGATGAGGCCAATGGAGCCTCCGAACTCCGGCCCCAGGCTTCTGGAGATCAGGTAGTAGGCTCCGCCTTCACAGCGGGGATATCGGTGGTCAGCGGGACTGCTGACCAAGCCTGTGTGTCTAATGGTCTAAACGTGTGAGCTGGGTCACGATAGACATCTGAAGGTGTGATATCGCCTGAAAGTCGATCAAGTCGGTCAAAACATATCTTGTTCCTCCGAGTTGTTTCAGCTGCTAAAGTCTACGTTCCCAGACATCAGTTCTGAAGTTTCTCTCTCTGACTTTGACAAAGATGTTTCCGATCATAGCTTACATAAGTCACATGGTCAAACACAGGAGTCTCACCCAGGAGACCTCTGTTGTCCCGACTGAAGCCCAAAGCAAATGCTGACTTATGATGTACATCTGTAACCTAAAGAACTTTGGTTATTTTAGGCTAAACAAGGATGTTGTGTTGATTCGAACCAAGTAGTTTGATACCTAAACGCAACTTATAACTAACCACGTTAGCAAATGCCCTTTCAAAATAAAAGCTTGTTTGCGATGGCGGTCTCACCTCCCCGTACGAAGCCGTTGGTCGCTATGGCGGAGGTGGACAGACCCGTGATGGTGGTGACCACGGTGGCCATCAGGATGATGGCGATGGTCAGTCCTGCGATGGGGAACAAAAACAAATCAAAAACCAAACAGAAGACATCGAGCCACGTGGGAACTTTCATTTGTGTCCTCTTAAGGTATTTATACTCCTTAGTAGATCGCTTGGTGGTTTTGGTCTCTTTATGGGTAGAAATATTGAGGGGCTTTAACCATGTAGGTACTTTAGGTACAAAATAATATAGTAGAGGAATAAAAGCTCTAAGAGGAGATTTCTAAAGTGATGGTGTCCTATTTGCACCCACCGATTCCAGCCTGTCCAACGATCCAGGACATTCTGATGAAGAGCATCACGCCCCAGATGTTCAGCATGCAGCGGATCTGCAACAAACAGACACACACACACACACACACACACACACACACACACACATTAACCCCGTGTGTCCCTCAATATGATCAATAACTAAATGCTCTTGAACACTCACCAAGACTCCTTTGACCCAGCCGAACTTGATGGTTCCTCCCTTCGCCTCCTTGGCCCTCAGCGCCGCCGCCGCCTCCTCCGCCACCGAGGGCTCCTCTCCATTGGCCAGACCGTCCTCAAACGGATCCTGTCAGCCAATCAGAGTCCAGCGGGGAAACAAGGGGCAAGAAAAAGATGGGGAGAAAATTCACTGAAAGCTGAAACCATTTATTCATCCGTTAATCCTTTTTTTAAGGGACTTTTCTTCTTCTTTGAGGTTTTTGCTTTTTATCGTTATCACTTTATTGTCTTTGTCTGGGATGTTTCTGATGGGACGACATTCCTGGAAAACGTTTTATTCGACCGCATTTGTGATTTCCTGTTTGTTCTGAAGAATAAAAGGGGTTGATTTTATTTCATTATTATCAGTCACATGTTCGGCTTTGGCTGCTGAATTATGAATTAAATACATACATTTAAAGTGAAACCTTGTTTCCAGGTCAGGCTGATGATTCATGAGTTTACTTTGGATCAGTTTGGGTGTTTATACTGTTCACTGTTTCTTCTCTGCTGGTTTCTTCTCATTGTTCTCCTCAAATAGAAAATCTAATTCAGCACTTGAACCTCACTTCAAATCCACAGGTGAGTCGTGACGCACCATCACCGGCCTACTTAGTACCTGCACTGCATCAATAACCCACGTTAGCGCTTCCTCAGACCCAAGCACAGATCACACACACACTCATGTCACATGTACACTCTGTGTTCACTCTGTGCTATTTGGAATAACCGAGTCCTGCTGTGACGACGTACAAAGCCGCCTGTGTCACGGCTACCTATCTGAGGAGTGGGAGCGTGACGAGGGTGATGAGAGGCAGCATTGTGTGTGTGTGTGTGTGTGTGTGTGTGCGTGCGTTGGGGTCATGCCTCCAGTGATGTCACTGAGCCCACTCACAGTCTCTGAGGTGGAAGTGGTTTTGTTTCTAATTACCCGGCATTCTTTAAAATCAATTAACTTGAAGCCAGTTTAGTTAGACGTGCTTATTATTATAATCTTACATCTGTTTTTTCAATTATAGGAATATTAATTCTAAGAATATATCTTACTATAAAGAGTAAGATGTTAGACCCTCACGAATAAAACTAACTTCATGTTGAATACAGAACTTTTACTGGCAAAGACGAGTTTTCTGAAATATTATTCTAAAACACTTATTATCTTATGATCAAAATGTTCCATTTTAGAAATTAAATGTGACAATTGGATAAATTCACGTTTAATTGTCTTGTTCGATATTGTTGACACATTAGAGTCAAAGATTTTTTACAGATTTTGTTCTTTTCATCATTCTATGATTCAGAAAAACTACGAATTACTATTCCTTCCGTGTTTTAATGAATACATCAGGAGTGAACAAACTAGAGGAGTATCAGAGTGGGACAAATAACTCATATTGGAACACGAACAATGAATTTTTACTTTATCGAGTTCGTCGTGCAGCTCCGACAGCGACGGTCGGGTGAGCTTCTCCCCGAGGGTCGCGGCGGTGTGCCGGTAGAAGTCGATGTTGGGCACGGCGTCGATGGTGTTGTGTCCGAACGTGCGCATGTAGTAGGTGTTGGAGTGGCTGTCGGAGACGTGCGTGTGACCCGTGCCCGTCGAGTGCAGGCTGACCGAGTCGCTCCTCGCCGCGTCCGGGTCGTAGGAGACGTCCGGCGGGAGGCCGATGTCCATCGCGCTGCCCAGCGCTCCGGCATCCAGGAAGCCCACCACGCGGGACCGGCCTCTGGCCTCCTCGGGCGGCTTGCATCCGTCGGCGGAGGACGCTTCCGTCACCACGTCCACCTGGAAGCGGCTCTGCGGGGAGCCGCCGCTCTTCAGGGACGGTTTCTGTCCCGACATGGCCGCGAACCACGGGGAGAGTCACCGGGAGACTAACGGTTACCGAGAAACAAACACCTGCTCCGCGGACAGCAGCGCCGCAGCATTTAGTGCCAAGGAGACCCGACGAGGAAAGAGGTCACCAGACCTGAAGCATCTAGGACCAAGCAACGGGATGAAGAAGAGGCCACCGGGCAGGAGTCCAAATGAAACATTCAGGTACGTGAATTATACTCAAAACTCAATTTAGTCAGGACGCACGGCCAACCATCTGTGCGTAATGTGCGTAAAGGACACTGAGTCTCTGACTCTCATTCACTGTGCCCCCCCCCCCCCCCCCCCTCCTCCCCTCCTCCCCCGACCCCTTCTTCTATGTGTCCATCTCTCCATCCATCCACGAGTTGGCGAGCGGGTCGTCCCCTCAGATGTTGACTCAAACGGTGTATTGTCATCTCTCCTCTCGCTCTCTCCCCCTTCCTCTGGACTCTCGAGACATCCCAGCATGCCGGCAACACTGCGGGAGTGGAGGAGGAGGAGGAGGAGGAGGAGGAGGAGGAGGAGGAGGGAGAATACATGATGGATCGGTGTCCGTTACGCACCAAACTTTGGCACGCGTCCTGGCGCATCGAGAGAGGGAGAGACGCAGAGGGCCCTCGTTCAGATGGGAGAGAGACAGATCATTTACCTTGCAACGTTCAGATGACGTCAAGCTGAAAGGGCTCATACCGTCCACCTACTGCGCATGCTCGGACTGATGGGAACCACAAAATACCTTTTCAAAAGGCTGCAGGAATTGCAACCGAGAGTACATAAAACCATAAGAAATATAGACATTAAACCACTTAACGTGTGTGTGTGTGTGTGTGTGTGTGTGTGTGTGTGTGTGTGTGTGTGTGTGTGTGTGTGTGTGTGAGAGAGTGGTTGCATCATGAAACAAAGACATTTGTCATCACTGCTGGTGACGCACAGAGACACTCACACAGAGGCTCGCAGAGAGGCGAAGTGCGCGCGCGTGTGTGTGTGTGCGTCTGCGTGTGTGTGCGTGTGTGCGTGTGTGTGCGTGTGTGTGCGTGTGCGTGTGTGTGTGTCCAACATCGTTTGCAAAGGAAACAACAGTTGCTTTCTCTGACAAATTGCTTGATGCTGAAGCCAAACACTGAAGAATAAATACGAGTTGTTTGTAAGTTTGTTTTGGTTGAATTGTGAAATGAATACAACGACAACAAAAGTTTTTCATGCAGATTGAACATTTGATTTAATGTTTTTGACCCCTAAAACGCCCCCCCCCCCAAAAAAAATTTCTTTCTAAAGGTGCTGTTGACATGAACGATGCTGAGAACATCTGGCAAACCGCTGCATGTCGTGTTCTTGGTAAAGTTCAGTTGGTTTATTTGTTGCTTAATAAACTTCTGGATGTTCCACGTTTCACTGCTTCAATTGATCAAATGTCTGATGATGAACGATGGATATATAATGATTCTCACATACACACTCACACACATATATGGTCATCTACACGCATATGATACATGAGCTTCTATCTACATACTCTGAAAGAGTTGCGATCATTATTCTCATTGGATGATGATCATCATGAAGCCTCCTGCGAACAGACACATTTAAAGAGATATAATCTGATTGATCTGAGTGACGAGGCACTTAAATGAGCTGTTACATCTTACCAACACGCATAATATTAACTTGTGTGATCCTTTGTGGGGCTTGTAGCCTCAGGGGGGCGCTGTCAGTCTTCAACAGGATTATATGATTCATTTCATTTTATTTTGTATCGCACAATATCGCAAATTTGCCTCAGAGGTCTCAACAGTTTGTACACACACGTTCAATTCGTCCGACAGAAATGATTCAAATGAACATATTATCTCATCATATGTTCATGATCATCTCCTGTAAGTTTATTTGCCGTTATACTGTTAATAAATGCTGGTTTCTGTGATCGACTCTTCCGCCTTCTGACGTGAGGCGATTATCCTGATGATTGACATCTGGTTCAAACTAACACGGCGGTTTGAGCGCCGATTCGCCTTCGAGGAACCGAGATAGCCTGATGTCAATCATCTCGGTAATCTGAGCTGGACATTTGATGGACTCAGTTGAACCACGTACGAGGAACAAGGCCCTGGTTCGGTCCCAGCTGACAACAGAAACATCTCACGAGGGGAGGAAGCTCAGGACCGCGACTGCCATGCAAAGACTTTATCTGCAGCCTTCCGGGCCCGCCATATCCCAAGATGCATTGCGGGCGGATGCAGATGTGATCCAAGATGGCGACAGGTGAGCCTGACTTCTAAAAGTAAGTAAAGGGTTTCAACTCACCCGGACATCTTCGATTCAAATATTAAAATTAATCACTGGCCTTTCAGTGGGTTACGTGAGGCTCCAGCCATTGAGAGGTAACTTTCAATGCCTTAACTTTCAAACTCTACACGAACCATCGACTAACATTCAGTGGCCAGAGCTGGGAAGTATTTTCTAATGTCTGTACTAAAGGTTACAATCGTCTCTCATTGTAAACCAGAGAAACTAAGTATGTGCATTTAATTTATTCCCAGACAGTTGAAAACCAATCACATGATAAAATGGGTGCATCATTGCGCATCTCGGTAACAGTCAGCTCTGTGAACACCTTTAGAGCCACCGTGAGATTTATAAATTCAGAGCGCCACCCGCTGGTCGAATGAAGAACGACCTGCAGGGATCTACTATCTAGTATCACAGATAGTACACGTCCATCCATCCATCTGCAAAGCGCTTATCCTGCACACAGGTCGCTGGAGTCTATCCAGCCAACTTCAGGCCACAGACAGGATTCCCCAGCCAATCACAGGGCTACACAGAGACACACAACCATTCACACACCCGATCCCCAGAGCTGGTCTCTGGACTGTGGGAGGAAGCCGGAGAACCCGGAGAGAACCCACGCAGACACGAGGAGAACATGCAGACTCCACACAGAAAGGCCACTGGGCGGAGTGGAACCCAGGACCTTCTTGCTGTGAGGCGACGGTGCTGACCAGGATCAGGAATCAGGAAACATTTATTGCCAAAACATGTCAGACATACAAGGAATTGGACTTGGCGGTTGGTGCCACCATCACGCCACCGTCCCACCGACACATGCTAACTAGAATATGTTCCTCCTCATACATTTAAACACTAAAGGAAAAGTACGTGTTAGACAAGTGTCTAACTGTAAGAACCCAATTCTCACACTGAGACATAAACTCAGTCAGTTTCTGATTCCAGATGTGTTATTTTGTCCTGAATGTCATCCGGCAGTCCGAAGAGGTCACTTGACATCGTGGCCTTTAAAATAATACGTACCTCCTCATTCAGTACTAACGTAACACTGTTTAAAACCCTACCAGAGAGGAAGACACCTCACGGCTTGTTTTCTTTCCTATTTTAACTTCTCTCTCGCTGCGTCAATGTAGAAGTGTACGTAGGGGCGTGTCCCTGCGCGGTGACATCACAGCTGGGCGTGGCTACATGTGGAAGGGTGCACTCTTTAACGCAAGCGTGTCATTTTAAAGGGCTTTTGTGTAGATGCAGTAATAAGTGTCTGGTTTGTCCCGTGGTGTTTTCTCCCACAATAAATACATGCTAACTGGGAGCGGCCCGTTGGACTGGTTCCCAGTGCGCTCAGGAGGCTTCGTCCAGCAGCCGCTGCAGGTTCTTCTGCACCTGAGAGGACAGAGGAGCGTGTTTTTAATCACTATTTGTTTATCCTGGTCCCCTATTATCTATCATTTTATACACGTTATGCTAAGCTAAGCTAACTGACTCCAGATATGTACGACACACAGAGATTAGTCTGATGGAAACATTGAAACGTCAAACCATTCCTTCAATGCCGTGTCATACATAAGTATTTGTAAGTAAGGTTTATATCATTAAAACAGGCAGGTCGAGTGTTTCTGGGAAGAGTCTCGTCCTCGCTGCTGCTGTGGTTCGTCCTCGAGGAGGCAACTGTTACAGGGATGATTTCCTTGTTCTGTTCCTGTTCCTCACACATCAGGTGGAAGCACCTTTGGTTTTGCTCTGGTGGAGATGAGTTTATGAAAGTAAAGCAGTCATCTGCTTTCTGATTAAGTGAAGTAATCCATTTCTGGGTTGAATATTGGATCCAGATTTAAATACATGGATACTTTCTTAATCACCCTGGGGAATATTATTGAAATGTATTATTTTATGAATAATATATAGATATATAATATAAATGTATTAATAATAAAGTTGAGTTTTTACTGATTTGAAAAGCCTTTTCTTTAACACACACTCCACAATTTCCCTTCTAGGGAATTGTTAGGCATTGCTATTGAAACAGACAAAGAGCATTGTGGGTATTTAGGGGGAGTGGGGGGGTAGTTCAGCTTTCTTCTGGATCAAACCTCAGTCACTGACCTTCTCCAGCTTCATCAGGTTGATGGTCAGCAGTTCCGAGAAAAGCTCCGTGTTCACCTCGCTCCCCCACAGGAAGTCGCTTCTGGGGAGCAGAAGAACAACAAAGAAGGACACGGATCTTAAAGAAATGAATCTTTCATTTTTAACTCACTGGGATCAGTTTTATTTTTATTTGGTCACAAACCAACAGATGACGTAACCGCGACTACGTTAATCTTTAAGTATTTTTTAGTACTTTTCTTTTTTTGTTTCATTTTTTACATTTATGTGCCAAATATAAATATATATCTTTTTCTCTTTGCAGGAATCGTAATCGGAAACTACTTCTAAAGTTGTGATCGTATGATGATATTTCCTGCTGTTATTCCAAATATGTTTCTGAATAGAGTAGTTTTAGCTCACTCCTGGGGGGGGGACTCGGTGATGGAGCCGAGCATCGTCAGCCGCTGCTCCAACGAGACGATCTTATAGGCCAAGTAACAGGAAGAGAGGACCAGGACACACACTCTGACACACACACACACACACACACACTTATTATTATTATTAGTGGATCAAGGTGGTCATGGAATAATGAATGAATATACAGCTGTACGAACGAGTGGATATTAATGAATCTATGCATCTTTAAATGTAAGAACTGAATGAATTAATGAATGAAGGAATGGAGGAATGAATTTATAAATGAATGAATGTATGACTGAAAGTATGAATGAATGACCTGCAGTGAACTCACAGTAACAAGTAGACAGACAGCAGAGTGTTGAGAGAAACTGCTTTCAGAGTTCTGCCGTCAATCACCAGCTCTGACCCTGAAAACACAAGAACCCACTTTACTGATAACTCATTTAAAAAAGAACCAAACTAAGTTTAGCGTCATTGTTTCCTTTTGTCAGCTTATAAATTACGTTCATTACGTCTTTCTACTATTTCTTTTTACTTTCTCTCTGGATGGACAAAAGCTTAATCTTGTGTTTGATATCAGCAAAAAATGAACTCAATCATCTAAAACAACAAACATTAAAATTAGAGCTGTCAACATCAATGCATTAATCTATGCGATTAATGCGGCCTAGATTAATGGAACAAAATCTTTTAACGTACTTAACGGTCGTTTGTCAGTGGACCGCGGAAAGGAAACGGACGCTAGCTGCAGTCAGTTACATCACGATGCAGAGAGCTTTTTGCATTGGAAAACCACTATGCTAAGCTAGCTGTTGGGCTACTTCCATCTCGACATCGAACGTTACCCTGCGCGGCACACAGTCTGCAGAGGACCAACATTGTGTCCCTAAGACGGTGGTTTGAGAACGTTCTGGCTAAATGTGGGAGATTGTTGGCTCCTCAAACACGGCCGTTAAATGATGGAGAGTTGAGAGCAAAGTGCACGAGGACGACAGGAAGAGTCGCTAGTTCAACATGTTCCACCTGGTGGAATTCTGTCTCCTAGATGACCAAATGTGTGTAGTTTTGTGTTTAAAATAACATTAACAATTAAACAAGTGTCTAAAATACAACTTTCTAAAGTGATTACTCATTACTTTTAAGATTTAGTCTTTAGAAGAAAAATGAACATTCATTATAAACAACATAGTAACAGCAACAACAACATTCATTAATCGCCATTAATGAATTTCGAAATGTGTGATTATTAGTTAATTTATTTTAATCTACTGACAGCCCTAATTAAAATAGTTTAATGTAACATTCAGAATGTCACCACGACTGTGACACCATGAACTATGGGATAGTCACTGTCCATTCACTTTTTCACAGTTGTTGCATATTTAAAATGGCTAAAGGTTCGTCATTAGTTTTAGGTGGAGGATCCAGACTTGATCGTACCAGTGTGCTGTTTGTCCTGCTGCTTGTTGTCAGAGCTCTGCGTCTGGGTCTGGTTCTGGTTCTGGTGCTGGTTCTTCACCCGTTGGTGTTCGGGCAGAGGATCGGGGAACTCTGCAGGGAGAAAGAGGAAGGTGAGGGGGGGCGTCGTGTCGGTGTTACTGGTGGACGATCTCCACCATACAACGAGACTCCATCTTCTTCTTTCCTCTCCCTCCCCTCGTTGTTGAGCGTTGGATGGCGTCCAGGTGTCACGTTGCGTTCCTCCACTGATTGTAACCTTCTCTGCAGCTCCAATCGGGCGCGATGAATAATTGTTGGAATGCATTTAGTGCAGAATAAATCCTAAAGAGCTTCATAAACCCCGTTTATAGACTTTTATGTGATGTCTTTCCTGCTATGCTGCTTTATTTGATTAATATATTTTATTTTTAAGTTTGTTCTCAACATGTGAATGGCTGTTTAAATTTAATAAAGTCATCATTATGAACTAGAGGAGTATAAGTACTTAACATAAAGATGAAGTTCAAACTTTAGTAAAAGGCTTTGGTCATATTTGTGGCGGCTCGTCATGTGACTGCTGGGTGGCGTCCGATTGGCCGGCGGCTGGTACCTGCTGCCTTGTCGTAGTCGGGGGTCTGTGAGTCCGAGCTGCTGCTCTCCTCCACGTCTCGCCTCCTCTGCCTCACCGCCACGTCCAGCTCGCAGAAATCAGCCGGGAAGCTCTGGTTCAAAAACCAACATATTAGAAATATAATATAGTGTATTATATATCTAATATATTACATATCTAATATTATATATATATACCCCATCAATAGTCGCTTTCATCAAAAACACCCGCAAAATGAATTAGCTTGTCTGCCTTTTGTTGTTCTGAAAGGCTGACATATTTCAACATAAATGTGTCTGTAAGTCAAGCATTTTGTTCCTATTTTATATCCACACTTCCCACGAGTCACCTCCTCATGCGAGCTGAACATGATGTGAAGGTTGGAAAACAAACAGCTGTTATTTGAAAGAACAAAAGCATGCAGCTTGTTTGTAAAGCTATAAATAGGATGGGTTCTTCAGAGAACATCTCCCTCCTCAGGTTGTGTCAAGCGTGACGTCCCACCTACCAGAGCATAGTGAGGCGTCAGAGGTGACCTCTGAGGTGACCTTTGACCTCTGAAGCTGCTCGCAGCCGAGGACGGGACAGGGCTGCTGCACGGACTCTTCTCCTGCACACGGGATATTCAATGGGAGAAAGCACATGATGTATGCACGGATCACCCCGGTGCTGCACACACTGGCTTGCAACTTCGCTGCATTTAGGGAACTCAGCTTAACTCCGGTCACTGTTGGCCTGAGACCACGCCGTGCAAACGCTTCCGCACACACAGCCCCCGGAACTCGCGTTGTCTCGCGAGACAATCACCCCACTTCAATAGGTCTCATATAACAACATTGACTTCTGCTGGTAACATTAGTGCATAACGGCAACACATGCAACATCTGCATAACTGAAGAACTCATAATAACAGGGACACATTAACTCAGCTCATTACACTATATATATATATATAAATATATATATATGCACACACACGGTGCAGCATTTTCTTCTGCTTTAATAAGGACGTGAAAAATAATGAAGTATTTTTCTTCTCGTTTCTAGTTTCTAAAATAATCTTCTCCAATAGATACGTTTAGATTTATCGTCCTAAAGAAACACAGAAACATACAAAAAACGATTATGGAACTTGAAGAAAGTGTAATTATCTGCATGAACCACGTTAACGTACTATTCTGACCCAAACACAGAGAAACGGAATTGTTGGTTCTTGACGGGTTGAACACCTTAAAGAAGAACAAAAACTTTAACCAATCATCTCGTGTCCCTGAGTTCATGTGTTTGATGAGACAGAAAAAGGTCTTCAATCACAAACACCATGAAAGAAGTCAATTGTCCTTTCAGTGGACGTTCTCCTCGGTGAAGGTTGGTCCTACCTCCAGGTGAAGACAGCTGGACATCAAGAACTTGTAGGTGTTGTCTCTGGACATGAAGGACACGAAGACGTACTGCAACAAAAAAAACACATTCTTTGATAACGAACCACGTCTGCGGCTTAAAGAAGCCGGGCGAGGACATGAGGGGGGGGGGGGGGGGGGGGGGCTCACCCTGTCATTAGCGGTGGCGACCACCAGGGCGTTGGGCAGCAGGATGGCGGTTTTGGTCTTCTTGACGTGCGTGACGGACACCACCGGGATGGCGATCTGAGACGGGCGAACATGGGGTGGGGGGGGTAGTGGGGGTAGTGGGGGGGGTTGAGTCCTGAATCACCGTTTAGAATCATTCACGCTGTATCAGATCGTACATAGAGAGGAGCCGGCCTACGGTACCTTTGTGTCCTTTCCAAACACCTTGGAGTGGAAACAGATCCAGTGGTCGGAGACAAACATCCGTCCCTGGTAGAGGATGTCTTTCTGCAGAGCACAGGTGTAACCTGACCGACAGGTAGAGAGCATCAGGCAACATGGAGAACATCTCTGCAGCCTGTGGTGAAACACTACTGCTACGACCCTCAGACCTCTCGGTACTGTTAGGGATTTAAGCCAGAAGTGCACCCCTAGTCATAGAATTATAGTACGTGTAATAATGTTTAGTGTTAGAATTATAGTTTGTGTGATGTTAGATATTAGTTATTACATTAACATGTTAGATGAAGTGAATGCAATTTCAATCAAACACAATTCATAGTCATTTAAATCATATAAACACTGCACACATTAACATTCTGTTACAATGTGATGTTAAAACCTGGGGACGGATGCCAATTGCCGTTCTTTATGGATTTCTCCCAATTTTATCCCCAAAAAGGGTTTTTTGGGAGTTTTTTCTCCTGTCAGGTAATAAAATGAACAACTTAATGTAAGGCAGCCGACTGAGGCAAATGTCTTGAAAATTGAACCACATGAACTGTTTTAGATCTTATGAAGTGTGATGAACGGTGATCATTAATGATGGGTTGTTGTAATGAAAGTGTACTAGTTATAAGATGAAGACTTAAACGATGTATGCTTTGTTAAATTCACTCATTGAGGCATAAAGCCAACTGTATCTACATTGAGTGCATTGGAATGTGAGGGACAGCTAGTACAGTGAGGTTTCAGGTTACAGCTGCAGCATCACACCTCGACGTGAAGGGGACAATGGAGGACCATTGGAGAAGAGGCCAATGACATTCAAATGCACCAAAGAAGACACACCTCAAGAGGTTTCAAAGGACCATGGCGGGGAAAAGACTGTTAGAATTTCTCCTGCAGCCGCGTTGATAAGTCACTTCAGACTTGCTCAGAGGATTCTCTATTTCGCGAAATATTCCACTGTTCGCTTAGTATTTCACTTTGTAATTGTAATCCCTAATACGTTGTTCAGTTATTAAATAACTTTTGATTTTTGAATTTAAACGAATTGACTCATTCGTGTCCTCGTTTCCGGCCGGGACGAGACCAAAGGATTGAGTCCTCCCTCGAGAGCTTCCGAAACCTTAACAGTTGGCGCCCAACGTGGGGCTCTCGTTGGGGGAAGGCGTTGCTGAGAGGTTTGACTGCAAGTACCACGGGTACAAACAAGGTAAAACAAACTTTTTCATGAATTCTGTGATAGGTAGGTTTAGGAAGATTTAGAGTGGTGCTGGCAGTCGGCCATGAGGCAAGGCCTTAGATGCTAAAGACTAAAGGCTAGTACATTAATGACTTGGGTGAATATAATAAGCTGATATTGAATAACAGTGGGGACATACTTTTGCAAAGTGAATGCGAATGGGAGCCGGCTTTTAGAAATTCCAAACACGCGCGTTTGGTGCGTTCAGGTACACACTTAGAGCGTTAGAAAAATCCAGACGGCGAACTGGTCTGCTGAGACATAAAGACCAGCAGGATAAAATCATACAAGTAGACCCGTATGGGATTGGTTAGGGGGTTCGCATGAGGTGTGACGATGCGCATGTTGTCCACTAGGTTTCCCACAATAATTACGGCGTCTTTAGGGAAGACTCTTCTCTTCATTTCCCCTCTCTGTGCATAAAGTCCTTCACAATTAGGTATTGCAGGATTTAATAGATTGGGGGGGGGGGAGCTTGCTCTACGAGATTGGCATACGGGGAAATTCAGCATCGACTGGTAAAATGATAATCCAGCATCGACTGGTAAAGTGATAATCCAGCATCGACTGGTAAAGTTATAATCCAGCGGCGACTGGTGGAGGTTATAGTAAAGGAGAAATCCAGCATCGACTGGTAAGATCTGCTTAACATTTTCCACCCTCTAGAAATCCTATGAATTAGGTATATAGGTTGTCTAGAAGGGGGTGGGTGGCGGATATGCGCTTTAGTGTAAATGATAGTGTATATACATCTGAATGCTGGTGTGAGTGTGAGTGAGTGTTAGTACGTGGTGCGTGAGTGTTTGAGTTGCGGGGTGCATGTGCTTGATTGATGTATGGATGTTCCAAATTATGTTTTACTATGTGTATGTGATTGTTTAACAGTGTATATATATGTATAGAATCCGAACTGGAGACTGATCATCTCCGGCGTCGGGTTGTAAAACCGTAGCATATCAAGGTGTTGGTGAGCAGTCCAACCCGGACCACGTGAGGCTGCCTTGCTAGCGGCTAACGGGGTCTCATTGGTAATTCCATTGGGGTAATAGCGGGGCTTGCGGGGTGCTGATAGCTTGACCACGTTGTGGGTTAGCAGTTAGCTTGAGCCCATTGTTCTTCGCTACGCCGGCACACGGCGTTTTACGATCCATGTGCTGAGGTGTGAGGCACTTCCTCTTTGGTAGTTCTGTGTTCGATCTTCAGCTATCGGCTGAACAGCGCCTCATGTGGTTGGAGTAAGTGCACATCGTGAGGGGAAGCCCCTGAGTGTGCCATCTGGTGGATGTAGAGGGAATTACAAGAGGGGGGAGTTCAATTTCCTCACTTGCCGTGTTCGGACGGTGACTTTGATGCACATTTGCCTTTACTAACTAGGATAGTGTAAAGATTGATAAGATAACTTGACGGATATCTGGATTGGTGTTGACGTTTAATTGAAATAGTAAAGTGCTGTATTGTTACGTTGAATATGGTTTGTAATAGTCCTGCATTTGTTTTGGATTGAAATTGGAGATTGAGCTAATTTTGATGTGGCGCTTTTGTGGACCTGTTATGAATTGTTTGATTTCGATCCCCAATGTTTAGCTGAAACCAGATTGACTGTCATTGCATTGTCTCTGGGTTGGGGGTGGATCATTGTTTATATTGTGGTATAATCACTGGCGGCATTTGTGGTGGAGTGCTTCTGCTCTACTTCCTGATCAATATTGCCGGCAGTTTGACTGTATCATCATAACTTTGATTAGTTTTGTAACCTTGATTAATAATTTGGAGTAATTCATTTTTAGACATCAAGATTAACTTTATTGAAGTTTAATTTTTAGACTTTTGAATTTTGAATGAAGATTGAGTTTTGATTTGAGATATAGTTAATTCTTTCTCTTTTTCCTCTATTTAATTGTAATCATAGTCTTTGGCATGGATCATTGATTATACTCATTTTTACAGTTCCGTGATTGATTTGATTTTTTGGTGAGAGGTACTGATAAGTTGATTTAACTTAGTGGTCTAACAGGATAATTTTAGTAAATTACACAGCAGTTATTGAACTGATTTGATGTTGTAAATTGCCCTCCTTACTTTTTAGATTTGGTTATTTGTTTTACTGTGTCGATTCTGGTCGATGGTTCGATTTGACATTTCCTCGGACAGTTGATAGGGGTGACTTAGTTTGGGTTTTTCTTACAGTTAGTGACAGAGTACCACCTAGGACAGAAGGGACAGCTTAGCGGTTGTTTAGAGTATTCCAGGTTGCATGATGGCTGCGCTTACGACACAGGAACTGCTTGTCAGGGCCAGAGAGGAGGAAGCAGGTAGCTGTGAACATGGCCGTAAAACACCAAGTGAATACCAGGAGGCCGCAGAGGAGCTGTATATTACTTCAGGACTCCTGTCTATCAGAATACACGTGCAGAGGACCCATCCAAACAACGACAAAGAAGGAGAGGTTGCTGATGGAGGACGTCATCACAATAGACATTGTATCCTGGTGAAGAAGGCTCCAAACCACTATGCAGACTACATTCTCCCGGTAAGAAATGAGCCACTTGCAGCCTCCCCTGTCCCACAGTGCCCACTACTGAGAAAAGCCAACGGTCAGAGCGAGTTTGTGCCCTGGAGCCATCGGGACATGGAAGCGCTGGAGAAGGGACTGCCGCCATTGGGAGAAGGAGCTAACCCATGGATCCTGCTCTTTGAAAAATACACAATAGAAGATAAGTTGGGTCTTGGAGATATGAGAGCCTTAATAGCCCGTCTAGAGGGAACAGTCAACCTAAGAGCCTTAGAAGCAAGAGCGGGAACCACCAACCAAGAGGATGAGGCTCCATTTGATAAGGTCAGAGGAGTATTTTGGGCCACAATGCGAAACATCTGGCCTACAAAGCCAAGTATGTCCATCCTGATGGGTCTGAGTATGAAACAAGGTGAAGACATCTCTCAATACGTGAGGAGAGCAGAAACAGAATGGCATTTGGCCACAGGAGGAAGACACGACAATAACAAATCTACTGCAGTAATCTGGCGACACACTGTGCAGCAAGGCTTGCCCCAGGCTGTTCAAACAGCGTTGGAGGGAGTAGTGGGACTGGACGACATGGATGAAAGCACATGGAGAGACCATCTAACCCACTTCTACAAAATACAGAGAGCTGCGGAGACAAGGAGGCAAGAAGAACTGGGGACGATGACACATCGACTCCTGAAGATCCAACTGGCAGCAGCAGATGCAGAAGCAACGAAAAAACAGAGAGTCAGGAAACAACTGTCGGTGAGAGATGAACAACCTCAATACCCCGTTCCTCCAGAGGCCCAATATCCAGCCCCAGCAGTCAGAGACCGTTCAATGGTTGACCAGCAACCACCACCTCAGCGCAGAGGCAGAGGACGTGGAAATAATAGGGGAAGAGGAGACTAGAGATTATACACTGCTGAGAGTGTCAGCTGAAACTAGACTTAAACCCGTAGGGAAGATTGATTTTAAAAAAAGGAAATCAGTCATTGAAAATTAAGATACAAGGTTGTGTAAGATTTAAATGAGGAATGAAGGTGATAAGGAATTAGGAGAGTTGTTGTATATATTGTCGATTTTTTGGATTAATGTTTGTAGTTTTTCGAGTTTTCTCCTGAATTCAGAGATGGGCGGTAAATTGTTGAGTGCTGCTATTGAGTGTATAGTGCACGATACACTTGATACAGTATCTTGATGATTGAAGCAAATGTCTGATCAAAGGAACATTTATAGCACCAGATCACGAAATATGAAAGTTTGTTACAGACGGTCATCCTGTAAAGTTCAACAAGTAGTACACCCTTACATTTGGATACGCTAACCACGAGAGGTTGGTGATCTATCAGTAATGAATGAATAGATTGGATCAAACTAAGCATTAGCTGAGTTTGTGTTTGCAGGTAACAGACACGTCTCCCACCCTCTGCTTTGCTTTTGGGCTGAAGAGCAATAAAAGTGGAGATTAACACTGGAGGGGGGTCTGGAACAGATGGGTCTGATGCTAAGTTGATTTATTATCTCCTGGTACTTTTTGGGATCAAGGGACTCACAATCTTCATTGTTGTTTTATGACCCTGAAGGGTTTGGAGAACCTTTTGTTGATATCACCGGGGTTTGAGGTTCACATTCTGATACATTGATTGAAGTTTTAGAGACTGATACTGCAAATGCTCGACCACTTGTGAAAGTGGTCACAAAGGTCAGCAAATTGACTATAATGATGGAGGCCTTCAGTGAGGCCATCGAATGGTTTATTTTAATGGGGAAGTGGTAAAAATGGGAAAACAGGTTGAAGAGTTATGCAGTAATGCATAGGTTTTCAAAGGTCATCATGACCGAGCAAACAGGCTGAAGGTAAAAGGAGAAGAAATTGACTGTGAGGGTGAGAATGTGAGGTAACATTTTTGTGTATACTTGGAATGAGCAGATTGCTTCGAGGTTAGAATGAACAAAGAGAACTGGGTTGGTCAATTAGTTGATGAAGACATGGAACAGTCATACACCATGAGGGTGAGACCTACAAGCAAAAACTCAAAGAGATCATTGAACGGGGACGCGAAGGCAATATTGGTGTTAATTTTTCATGAGTTGACTATGGGGGTCAATAATCAGTTATGTCGAAGATTCCAAATTTCTATAAATAAATGGCTCCTCAAATCGGTTGGAAACAAGGCCGTTTGAGAAAGGCAATTTTCCAAAACAATGTGTAAATACTCTAGGAGCAGATAAAGATATGCAGAGGCATTCTTTACGTCAACGCATCACATGCTTCATTCAGCTGAGGCTCTAATCCAAAGCGATTTGCAGGAAGTGAATTTGAACAAGAGGGAACAGAACCAAAACAGCAAGAACAAAGAAGGGATTTCTCCTTCTAAGAAAGAAACATTCGTGAGTGTCATCCAGGTGCTAATTCTTCAGTTGTAGTAGTAGGTAGGTATGTGTGTTTATTATGTTCATTAGGGAACTCCTTCCACCATCAGGTGAACATCAGGAGTCAGGACAAATTATGACTTTGTTGGGAGTTTAGCTCCCAGTAGGAGAAACAATAGGCAGATGCTGAGATGGGAGTGAATTAGGGACGAGGATAGATTTCAAAGGGGATGCAGAGGTTGAAAGGGGATGGCGACTCATGGTCGAGGAGGGAGTGAGCAGACCTCCCTAAAACAACAACTGATAAGAGGAGGAATCCTGGGGAAGTGTCGGAGCCATAAAATCCATCCACAGGTTGTATTTCATCTCAGAGTCACCCAACAGGTTTAAGAATCACACACGGTTGGTATGGGGGGAATTATTTCACTATGATAAATTTACTGACACATTTTTCCTCGAATACATGTGCATGGCAATTGTTAACTATGTTTTGCTTTTCAGTAGGAACAGGCGACTCCAATGCGAGACGGTCCAGATCGGCAACGACACCCAGTAGAAACGGCGTTGAGGGGGTTTTACGACGTTGTTGGATAAGCCAGGAGGTGGCCGGGGGTGATTAGCATCACCAAAGGCTATGTGAAGGGATGCTTTTACACCTACCTCAACATGAGGGACTGGGGGAGAACAGAATACAACTAGAGTATCTGCCGATTTGGGAACATTATTGCATGCAGAGAAAAACACAATCATAAGATTCCAACCAACAGAGATGTGTAGATGACATAGATTTAAGGTGTTAAGAAGAACATACAGTCGTTCTATCAATGAAACAACTCACAAATTGATTAGAATGTTTTTAGGAAAACACTAGATGTTAGAGTTTAGCTACTCAAGTGGCATTTTTGGGATAACAGCAGACGATGGCCAACGCAGGAAGATCCAACCTGAACTTTTCTTCCTGGAACGAATGTCCGATTGGGGAATCTTGTCCTAATGGGACCTCCGGTTAGCAGAGCAGTCTGCTCACAGGAACTGAGGTGATCCGAGGTCCAAGGAGGGAGCGTGAAGCTTAATCACACGTCTAGGATGACAGTTACGTGTCATCTGACCAAACCGCTGACAACAACAGATGTTCCAACAGAGGAACATCAAGGAGGAGAAGTATAGGCACACATACAACGAAGAAATCCACAAACACTGAGCTAATGTGACACAATTTCCAGATTAGAGAAGGAACGGGAACTGCTGGGACACTTGATAAACACATATGATAAAAATGTTCAGGATGCAAACATACGCCAACGATATTACAGTAACAGAACTTGAGGATTTTGAATTCAGAGCGGCTATTCGGTTGCAATGACCAATCATTACCAAGATAAAACTAAGTAGCATTAGACACATTCACGGGGAATATTTGGACAGAAGGAGGAGAGAGAAGTCCACCATTTCATAGAATTGTGCCTATTCAGATAACTACAGCATTGTCTCGGTTAAAAGGCATATATCATAGTAAGAATTGAAAATAAGAATTGTTTTTAGGAGGCTGGAAGTTCTTGTATGTGTTGTTTCTATTTCACTCCAAACAGAGCTGAGATCATTATTCAATGCAGGTGGATCCACACGACAACAAGTGGAGAGATGGTGTCCATTTATGGAGGGAGAGTAAACTATGAAGGGCAGGGTCTCAACAATAGACCCACTGGTTATGTTCTCCTCCTCAACATGTGTTTTCAACTTGAAGCATCACTGTGGCACCGCCACATATAGAGCGGCTATTCTGTTTGATGATGTTATCCCTCCAGAAACAAACAGGGATGGGAGCATCACTTGAAAGACACATCCAGAGCTGCCCCTGGGGGGGGGGGGTGAATATATGTCCTATAGTGTTTTTCCTTTAGTTTCAGATACCTTGTCCCTATATAATGTGTTGAACTTTAAGCGACGGAGACCAGATTCACTAAGAGATCCAGGGGGACATCTTCAGGAGGGTTACCAACAGCAGCCATGTGGGAGAAAGATTGAATAAGGAATTATGTGTTACAAACTACACTGATTCCTCAGGGGAAACTCACGGTTTACCAATGACACTGATGCGGTTAACAGTAGACACAGTTACTGGTAGTTAAGATCACATCACCAGGAATAAACACCACCAGAGAAAGCCTTAAGAAGAAAGACAGATCTACATTAGTCTGAAGGTCACATAAATACGCGAAAAGGATGCTAAGAAGGTGCCAAGGAGGGTGCCAGATGATGTTGAATTCCAGAATCAGATCACAGCTGGGTGTGGATTAAGGCCCATAAGCGCAAGTGGAGTGATCCAAGTTGGACCGGTCCTTGGGAGGTAGTATTGGCAACGTCACACTCGGTGAAGGTGAAAGGTAAAGCGGGAGCCACTTGGCATCATCTCACACATTGTGCACCTGCTAAGGCACCAAGCCAGACCCTTGCGGAGACCCGATTAAATACCAGGCAAGTTAAATCAGAGCCAAAAGTCACAGGAGGGAACAAAGCAGCAGAAAATGTCTCGCCCACAGCGTAAGTATCAGTTGGTAGTAGGGAGTTCAAGTTCAGCTCGGGGAAGTGCAGCTGTTCACACAGGTGACGATGACATGACGTCTGTAAGTGATCTATCCCATCCCAGTCGACAAGATGTTTCCTTACTACCTAACATCCAAGCAGCAATTGCTCTCACGTAGACATTCAAGGAAAATATAACTGTATCTGTTCAATTTGATTATTGTGATATTGCAGCCTGCGGAGTCCAAGACCTCAGGTTTTGGAGGTCGGACCAATACTTGTGTTCCACCACCAACCGATGTGGACCAGGAGTCAGGTTTGGTAAGCCAGTGGAGCAGTACGGCTGTGACTGCGAGGAGGCAGAATGGAAGTTCGCACACACTGGTAGATGGAAGTCATCTAAAACTGGTCCTAAACCTGGGCTGCAAACCCGTTTAACGATGCGGAAAAACCGATATCCAGATTTGGCTAAATGTGGGGGAGGGTTGTGCAATCCACTAATAATCACATTGAAAAATCCAGAATTGGGGGACAGTGGACTATACGTGTTGAAAGGAGGGACATACGATATTGAAAGCCCACAAGGGTTGTTTAAGATTGTTGCTAAACCCTCTGCTAACAAACAGGAATCCACTGCTGATCAGGTTGGAGCTGAAGCTGACACTTCTTGGGAGGGTGTGGTAAGACGGGAAACTGGATTCTCGGAGTCTAATCTATGGCTCCAATGGGTACAGTATACTGCCACAAACGTGCACAGTACAGATTGTATAGTGTGTTCTCAACCTAGGCCTATGCCCACTCCTGTACGTTCCAGATTCAGACCAATAAGTCCTATATTCAAATGTATACTGGAGCTCTTTGTCCTGCAGACTCAGCCTGTCCACCATACTTGTCTAGAGTTCCAATGGGATTATCCGCCAGCTACCTTGAGCACGCCACCTCAATTTATGGTTCCAGATGGTACATTTGATTGCATAGTATCAGAGATTACGGGAGGGATAAAAGTAGGTGACATTGTAGGAGTAATCCGTACCACAGTTCAGTTTGCTAATGTCACTCGATATTCAAGTGTGTTGAATCAGACGATTTCCAGAGCCGACCTCTGGTGGTGGTGTGGAACTAAGGTTATTTATCCAACGCTGCCAGCTAATTGGACGGGTACTTGTGCATTAGTGCAGCTTATCATGCCATTCTATGTCTTTCCAGTAAAGGAGACCACATTTCAAGACTTGATTTCACCACATCCTCACGTCGCCAGGAGAGCGAAGAGATCCACTAGTCCTGCGGGCTCATTTGATAGTCATGTGTACTTAGATGCCATTGGGGTGCCCAGAGGGGTGCCTGATGAGTTTAAAGCCAGGAATCAAATTGCGAGCGGCATAGAATCCTTTTTCTTCTGGTGGGTGACAATCAATAAAAATGTAGACTGGATTAATTACATATACTACAACCAGCAGCGATTCATAAATTTCACCCGGGATGCCATAACAGGGCTCCACGAGCAGTTGGATAAGACTAGTTTGATGGCATGGCAAAATAGAATGGCACTGGACATGATCTTGGCAGAGAAGGGAGGAGTCTGTAGAATGTTTGGATCTGCCTGTTGTACTTTCATTCCCAATAACACAGCTCCCGGTGGCTTGGTGGCCAGAGCACAAGCCCCACTGCCAGCTCGAACCAGCAGCTGACAGACAACTAAGGCGACGACAATCCTCTCACCAACGGGTTTGTCAGTATTATTGCACAACGGAAAAGTGCATTCCTGTCTGCGTTAACCCTTCTTGTGTTACAGTCATGAACTAGTCCACTACGGATGAAGCTGCATCTCCTGCATCCGAGGATTCCTGCAGGGATTGATCGATATTGTGTTTAGTGAGACTAGTATACAGGGAAATCGGTAGCGAGTAGATGATGAGGGACAATCACTGTTGACGGATGTGACTGTATGATAATTTTTCTGTCTTTGAGGGATGCTCACAGTGAACTGTGAGCAAGGAGGGAATTGTTAGGGATTTAAGCCAGAAGTGCACCCCTAGTCATAGAATTATAGTACGTGTAATAATGTTTAGTGTTAGAATTATAGTTTGTGTGATGTTAGATATTAGTTATTACATTAACATGTTAGATGAAGTGAATGCAATTTCAATCAAACACAATTCATAGTCATTTAAATCGTAGAAACACACTACACATTTACATTCTGTTACAATGTGATGTTAAAACCTGGGGACGGATGCCAATTGCCGTTCTTTATGGATTTCTCCCAATTTTATCCCCAAAAAGGGTTTTTTGGGAGTTTTTTCTCCTGTCAGGTAATAAAATGAACAACTTAATGTAAGGCAGCCGACTGAGGCAAATGTCTTGAAAATTGAACCACATGAACTGTTTTAGATCTTATGAAGTGTGATGAACGGTGATCATTAATGATGGGTTGTTGTAATGAAAGTGTACTAGTTATAAGATGAAGACTTAAACGATGTATGCTTTGTTAAATTCACTCATTGAGGCATAAAGCCAACTGTATCTACATTGAGTGCATTGGAATGTGAGGGACAGCTAGTACAGTGAGGTTTCAGGTTACAGCTGCAGCATCACACCTCGACGTGAAGGGGACAATGGAGGACCATTGGAGAAGAGGCCAATGACATTCAAATGCACCAAAGAAGACACACCTCAAGAGGTTTCAAAGGACCATGGCGGGGAAAAGACTGTTAGAATTTCTCCTGCAGCCGCGTTGATAAGTCACTTCAGACTTGCTCAGAGGATTCTCTATTTCGCGAAATATTCCACTGTTCGCTTAGTATTTCACTTTGTAATTGTAATCCCTAATACGTTGTTCAGTTATTAAATAACTTTTGATTTTTGAATTTAAACGAATTGACTCATTCGTGTCCTCGTTTCCGGCCGGGACGAGAACAAAGGATTGAGTCCTCCCTCGAGAGCTTCCGAAACCTTAACAGTACCGACCCGCTCCAGTAATTACACATCAGCAAAAGAGCAGGTGACAGATCCAGAAGTTGTCTCACAGAGTTACAGTGTTTTAGTAGGACAACTTAAGTCTCCTCAATCAGGCAAATCAGTCAAAGTGGCAAATTAGTACTAAAACAATCTCAGCTTTAATTGTCAAATGAGTTTTGATAAAGAACTCAACAAAATGACAGAGAAATGCACAATGATTTAAAAACAATGCAAAAACACCACAAAGAGACACAAAGCAACTAGAAGAGAGACACAAAACCACCACAAAGAGACACTAACCCCCCCCCCGTGTTGAACATATCAAATGTCCGGCTCTCCTCTCGTGCCCTATGCAGTATTCAAGGTGGATGTGGTCATTAGCGACTTACTCTGTCTGAGCTGTTCTTCTTTGCAGATCTCCTTGAATATTTTATGGTACTGGCAGTTGCTCTTTGAAAGCTGAAACGCACACAGAAAACACACAACGCAGAGCGATGGGTGCACAAGCTGCATATTGATTACATTGCAAAAGCTGCGGACGCCACCGAGACTTTGATGTAAAACTAACTTACTTATAAAATTAAATATAAATATAAAATAACCGTGAAAAAGAAGTTTAGCAGTTGAGTTCCTCTGAAGTGCTACATTTAATTTACACACGTCTCTGTTACTTACTTAAGATATTTATTTAATTGTTGACAATATGCAAGGCAGAAACCTGCAGAGTCAGAGCTTCACGTCCTGAACCTGCATTCTGGGTAGTGACCACCAGGTGATTGACAGGTTTATACTAACCCATAAAGCAAGGGATGCTTTAGGGCGGGGTTTCACGCTGATTGACAGGTCTCTTCCGTTGTTAGAGCTGCATTCCAAATACGTTTGGACTCTCGTTGGTCGGATGCAGAAAAGTCAAGATGGCGACGGCAAAACCGGCGAACCTGATGCTTCATAGCGAGCGACGCCATGATGACCAAGTCCACTTCTTTTATAAAGTCTGTGCGACGTGCTGGCGTTTGATTCCCCCGACCGCTCAAGTTAGACTTGTTGAGCAACTGTCCTAATTTTCTAAATACCCCCCCCCCATTAGAATGAATTCCATCAGAAACAAAGTCTCTCACTGAAGCGGTGATGTTCCAGGTGCAATAAAACACCCACCTGGCTGTAGTAAGACTTCTTCCTCTCTATCTTGGAGTCCGGGTCCGTCTGCACGCGAGTCAGCAGAGAGGGATCGAAGGTCTTTGATCTGCAGACGGAGAGAAACGACATCCTCATTACATCACAGCTGACGTGGCGTGGCTGTGAACTCTGATGTGTTCATGGAACCCTCCATCCGATCAGCTCCACACTGTGTGTGCTGCTGAGAGCCAGAGGAAGGTCAGTGTCGAGTGTGCTGCTGATCGGACGATCGGTTCCCCAGAAACGTGCGAGCTGCAGCATCGGAGGACGAGCATAAAAAACTGCACCGGTGTTGAAGTAAACAATTACAGAACAAATGACATAAGCTAAAGAATGAGATAAATATATAATGTCTTCATCCGCTGACGTCTTAACGGTCCATAACCACTTCACATCACATGTACCCAACTATTCATGGAGTCATGGTTGTGTCAATATAAACCATAATGTATATTATATACCTTCAAATTCTTTAAGACCTGCATTCTCTGTAGTGACCAGCAGGGGGCGACTCCTCTGTTCCCATAGACGTCTATGAGGAAATGACTCTACTTCTCTGCGGTGACCAGCAGGGGGCGACTCCTCTGCTCCCATAGACGTCTATGAGGAAATGACTCTACTTCTCTGCGGTGACCAGCAGGGGGCGACTCCTCTGCTCCCATAGACGTCTATGAGGAAATGACTCTACTTCTCTGTAGTGACCAGCAGGGGGCGACTCCTCTGCTCCCATAGACGTCTATGAGGAAATGACTCTACTTCTCTGTAGTGACCAGCAGGGGGCGACTCCTCTGCTCCATAGACGTCTATGAGGAAATGACTCTACTTCTCTGTAGTGACCAGCAGGGGGCGACTCCTCTGCTCCCATAGACGTCTATGAGGAAATGACTCTACTTCTCTGTAGTGACCAGCAGGGGGCGACTCCTCTGCTCCCATAGACGTCTATGAGGAAATGACTCTACTTCTGTGTAGTGACCAGCAGGGGGCGACTCCTCTGCTCCCATAGACGTCTATGAGGAAATGACTCTACTTCTGTGTAGTGACCAGCAGGGGGCGACTCCTCTGCTCCCATAGACGTCTATGAGGAAATGACTCTACTTCTCTGCAGTGACCAGCAGGGGGCGACTCCTCTGCTCCCATAGACGTCTATGAGGAAATGACTCTACTTCTGTGTAGTGACCAGCAGGGGGCGACTCCTCTGCTCCCATAGACGTCTATGAGGAAATGACTCTACTTCTCTGCAGTGACCAGCAGGGGGCGACTCCTCTGCTCCCATAGACGTCTGTGAGGAAATGACTCTACTTCTCTGTAGTGACCAGCAGGGGGCGACTCCTCTGCTCCATAGACGTCTATGAGGAAATGACTCTACTTCTCTGTAGTGACCAGCAGGGGGCGACTCCTCTGCTCCCATAGACGTCTATGAGGAAATGACTCTACTTCTCTGTAGTGACCAGCAGGGGGCGACTCCTCTGCTCCCATAGACGTCTGTGAGGAAATGACTCTACTTCTCTGTAGTGACCAGCAGGGGGCGACTCCTCTGCTCCCATAGACGTCTATGAGGAAATGACTCTACTTCTCTGTTGATTTATTCCCTCAGTAAACATGAAATGACAACACTCAAGTGAAGGCGTTGGGCCGACCCACCTGACCAAGGCCGGTTTTCTGCCGCCAGGCGGCTCGCGTCGCTCCGGCTCGACGGCGTCCGGTGGATCTCGGGCCGTCCTCTCGCTTCTGGGACGCTTCTCCGCGTTTTCCGCATCGGAACTTCCAACGGCAACAAAAGGACATTCAGGAAACAGCGAAAGGACCCAGGACAATTAAATTAGCAAAAACACAGAATAAATACATGTTTTATATTTGAGGTTTAATCTGATTATTACTCGTTCACAGGTGTTTCAGAGAGACTCGTCACTTTAACTTCTCCTCCTTAAATTCAGATATACTCAGTATTCCTAACTGAGTATATATACTATATATTTATATATATAGTACCTATACTTAGTCTTCATTTGCAATTTCTGGTAGAAGTTTATAAAAGAATCAAGTTATTTAGGAAGATGTGGCATATAAACACAAAGTTGGTTTCTAAATAACCTCAAACGTGTTGAGCGACTTCTTCTCGTATCGGTCACATGACTGTAGACAGAAAGATGGATATTATCTTATAATATAAGTACCTGATGCCAACATGCAAACACCTCAAATAGAAACAGTACCAATGCAACAACAAGTACTTGGACTCATCTACTACCTGATGCCAGCATGCAAACACTGTACTACTGCAAGTAGTAGTACTACAACAAATACTACTAGTACCAGAGTCTCCGGTTTGGGGCATCGCTCATCTCTGACCCTGTGGGGGGGGACAGACTCACAGGTCTTCTCTGTCCCCTGATCACTTCCTGCCGTCCGCCTGCTGGTCCACACACTGCTCTGTCATTGTCACGGAGACCGCTTTATAACACACGCACACACGCACGCACACACGCACGCACACACGCACACACGCACACACGCACACACGCACACATGCACACATGCACACACGCACACATGCACACAAGCACACACGCACACATGCAGGCCGACCTCACAGTCTGCCCCCCCGCAGGCGATTCCTCTGCTCCCTCACCTGGCCCTGTGGGCGTGTCATTGGGCCTCACGTGTCACAGCCAATCAGACGGCACGACCGTCTGCATGTGTGTATGTTTGTGTGAGTGTGTGTGTGTTTGTGTGTGTGTTTGTGTGTGAGTGTGTGTGAGTATTCCAACCTTTGATCGGTGACTTTTCACTCGGCTTTGTTTGGAGAGAAAGGTTTATTTTTCTTCCATCGTATTTATCTTTAAAAGTCTTATTTTATTTTTTTTATCCACATATTTTGCAGTCGGAGATTTCCCATCAGCCTCTCTGGCTCAGTTTACTCTTTTTCTTTTCTCCTCCCTTTTATTTTCTTTCATCTGTCAGAGTTGTTTGTACAATATCATTTATTACTTGAAGCCTTTGAGGGGAGGGGGCGGAGCCAAAGAAAACACCTGACGCAGCACCTGATGACATTTACAGACTTTAAGCAGGAACTTATTATTTAATTATATTAATTTCATCAAGTACATCAAGTTTCATTTGTCTGAATAGAATGGTTTTATCCGTTCACTGACCTGCAGGTCTACCCCTTAAAAGAACAGTGCAAAGTCTCATGAAATTGGAGAAATCGGTCAAAAAGCAGTTAGCCTCTTAGCTTAGCACAACGAGGCCTTTCAGGTCAGGTGTCACCCAGTAATCGGAGGGATCAGAGTCTCCTGCACGAGGTGGAGAGTAAACACGGACCTTTGAAACTCAAACACAATCTGTGGGTCTGTTCTTCCTTTCAACAAACATCTGTCCTTGTAGGTTGTGAATAGAAACACAACAACACGTCCCCGATTTTAATCATATTATTATATGAGGCCATGTTACAAATTCATTAGATGTTTGTGTTGCAGAAGGAGACCTCGAGAGAAGACGTTCTCTCCTCCACTGAAGAGACTCATTGCTTGTGGGTTTACTGGCCATTAGGTGTTATTAATAAACAGAGGTATTAGACGCAGACTTTACTCCAGGTGGGGCAGACCTGCCTGAGTGGAGTCTGAAGTCTGGGTCCTCAGGGAGCCGAGTGATGTCTGATAAACAGCCTCTGGATCCAGGGGCATCCAACCTTTCACCAGGGAACCGGGGCCCGGGTCTAAATGAAGCTCACTTTACCCCCCAAAAGTCCTGCTGTTTCAGAATGTTGGAGTTTTCATGGAGCGCTCTCCTCTTGTTAGGTGACATTAGAAGTAAAGTCATGGTCGTTTTCATCTGCTTTGGGACCATCACAGTCCAACTCATGTTTCCAGATGTGATACTCAGGACCAATCAGACAGCGAGGACACCAGCTCCCTGAAGACTCCGTTTGGGGAGTTTCTCCTTTTTTAAATGGTTTTCTTACCGGTGAGAAGGTCTGGACCCGGTGCTGCTCTTTTTGAACTGGAGGATGTCGTCCACGCCGTAGTTTTCCATCCCAGCGACCAGAATCACTAACTCACTTTCCCACAGCGCCACTGAGCCCTCAGCATGCTGCCGAACAGGTCCCGCCCCCTCCAGTCCACTGACGGACATATGGCTGTTTGCTCATTCGTCTCATTCCGCCTGCTCCACTGGACCCTCGCCCTCCTCCTGTGGCCCCAAACCTGTTACCAGGGTCAATGTAGTCCTGATCCTCCATGTGAACCAGGATCAGAGTAGTCCTGATCCTCTATGTGAACCACGATCAGTGTAGTCCTGATCCTCTATGTGAACCAGGATCAGTGTAGTCCTGATCCTCTATGTGAACCAGGGTCAATGTAGTCCTGATCCTCTATGTGAACCAGGCTCAGTGTAGTCCTGATCCTCTATGTGAACCAGGCTCAGTGTAGTCCTGATCCTCTATGTGAACCAGGCTCAGTGTAGTCCTGATCCTCTATGTGAACCAGACTTTTTACTTCTCCTCCTTACATTTTAAAAACTTGTCTCGTTACTTCCGGCTTGTCGTAGTTCAACAACACAAACACAAAAAGAACCCATCTAGATAAATGTCGCTATGCGGACAGAGTACATTTGATTGTGATTGGATAAGATTATAAACATTTAGCATCCAGACACACGGTTGGTTTTCTCCGCGATGCGCCGGCAGATCGGAGCGACACCGGGTGGGAAAAGTGGTCTTTGGAAAGTTGGTATTTAGCGATACGGACCCTCCTCCTCCTCCTCTTCCTCAGGCAGATTCCATGTAACGTTAGATGAGCATCTTCATGACCGTGGGTTTGTCCTAAATGTTTTATTGAGAGTTTGGCACAACACAGCGACTTGCAAGCAGCGTATTAAATAAAGTGACGTGTGTCTTAATGCGGCTTTGGAAAAGAACACAAAGGGATTCTGTATTTCCTCTTGAAGCCTGAACATACTGGTTATTTGGCTGATGTTTGATAACCGACCGCTGCCAGTTCAGTGTTTCCCATCATTATAAACAGGGCTGCCCCCCCCATGACGTAGTGAACCTGGGGGAGACACTGCAGTCTACCTCATCAATGCGAACAACGTGTGACTCGTGTCACTGGAAAATGGGTTGTGGTTTTATCTGTTTAGTCAGATACATTTGTTGTTGTTGTTGTTTCCACCGTCCCAACAGTAGGTCACGTGATCTGCAGACGCCTTCTGATCACATTGTAACGGACTGACGTGTTGTGTGAGCGACGTTACGCATTAAGAGTTTGTCCTTAATGGGATTTCTTACATTACTTTTATACTTTAAGTACTTTTGAAACCAGTACTTTTATACTTTTACTTAAGTAAAAAGCTTGAGTTGGTACTTCAACTTCTACAGGAGTCTTTTTAAACCCTAGTATCTGTACTCCTACTGAGTAATGAATGAATACTTTTGACGCCTCTGGTGGTGAGCGGGAGCGTTAAGCTCACGCGGCACTGGGCTCTTTTGAGGGAACACGCTGAAGGTTTCTACGCGCGCTTGGAGGTAGAAGACCAGGAAAGAGATGTACCTGTTACTCGCCACTTCTTACCCTGTTAACCGAGAAACTAACCATTCTTCTAGAAACTAACACACGACTGGATATCTGCTATTGTGCTACAGACGCAAGATTATTTTTGCTGCTGCCATCTTCATTTAGAGTTAACCAGTAAAATACTTGTATCTACACGTCAGACCACGCTGAGAGGTGGAGGTGTGTGAAGCCCGATAGTCATTTCAAATGTGGATTCAATATCTCACTGGAAACAATTCTATAAAAGTAAAACATTCATTTCACTGTAGAATGACCGCCATCTGTAACTGTGAACAAATGCTGAATTCAATGTATTGGAGCAGTTCAGTATTTAGAATAAATCCACAATTCTGTTATTTTGCTCCAAAATAATCCCTGTTTCTCCACAGATGAACCATTTGGATGTGAACGTGTCAGGTGTGGGCTTATAGAGGAGATGGAGGTGACACTGGCACACTTTACTTCATGTGTTATAAACACACACAATATCACACCAGCAGCTACACGCCACCAACTATCACGCAAAGTCACCACACATCTGGTTGTGACTCCGTATTTAGAGGCAGGTGGAGGAGCTCAGTGGGCTTCTGATCCAGAGTTTGCCGGTTGAGCAACAGACTCCAAGATGTCCGACCTCCAAAGAAGGCACCGAGCTTCATCCTTACTTGTGAAAGCAGAATCACTGTCACATGCACGAACAAATGGCAGCACAATTAGTTCCAACCATTAATGTTATCATAAGGGAAAGTCCACACTTTTCACCAAAAAATATTAATAATAATACAAAACATACAAAAATAAAAATAAAATCATAGTGAGCTTGAGCGTAGCAGCTTGTTTCGACAGTTCTGGTGTTTTTTCCTCCTTTGGGCGTCGCTGAAGGAATTACAGTTTGTGTTCTACATTCAGCCACAATTCACCGTACTTAAGCAGGCTTCTTTACTGGATGTTCTTACCCACAATCCTTTGCACAGCAGATTTATGAGCCAGAGGGTTCAAGCTGCTTTGTGATGAAGTCATATGAAGCCCCAGTAGAATCCTGCATGTAACAATATGTACTTTGTGAGGAACCGGCAGTTGGTCATAAAGGTAAATGATTTAACACTTCACACTGATACGTGGGAAAGTTGTTCCGCCCCAACAGGTTCAACCTGTCAACCGATCATCAGTGGAGTGAAGAATAAAAACACTCAGTTTCTGTTGTCTTAGTGGATGTTTTTATTCAATATAAACTCTCCACAACATTTGTTACCAAGGTTTCAGCTTCATCACGTGTTCCCTACTAGTCTACATGTAGAAGAAGACCAGGAGACAAAGAGGGACGTGCACGGGTCCTCTAAACCATCTGGTCCAAACTACAGCATCCAGTCTGTTGTCATAGCAACTCTTTACAAGGTGGAAGGATTGTTCCACTGATGCTTTTTATCCTGAAAGACTCTTGTTTGAGCAGTGAGGAGGATTCTGTTCATGATGACCTTTAACCCTGTGAACGCAGCTCAGACTGAGACTCAATCAACTAGTCAGACTTTGGACTTTGATGGTAATGTGAGGACACACCCTCTCTGATTAAAGATAAGAAGCTTTAACAAGCTGCGTCACTTCACTCCGTCTGATGGAAGCTGAAGTGAAGCACGAAGCTCCTTTTCTACACGGACCTGCTGAGAACATAAGAGAGCTGCTCACTGAGGAACTTCATGTCTACAAGTTCAGTAAGTGCAGCTGTGATTGGTTGAATGACGTCATTGATGGTCGTGAAGGTGTGATTGTTTAAAGCTGGGAAACAAGATGGCGCCTGTGTGAGCAGGCAGAGAGAAGCTGCTGTTAGTCTGAATGATGACGCTGATGAAGAAGAGGAGCTCAGTCTGATCTGGGGTCTGTGAGGACTGTTACTGATGAGGAGGGGAAGGTAACTGAGAGGGGCACTAGGACCCAGCAGGGACCACAGAGCTCACCTGGGCCTTTGTTCCTAAAACACACCTGAGAGACGCTCTGTTTGTCTCACCTGCTGATTCAGTCTTTTAAGTCCACAAAGCTTCATGTTCATTTCTTCATCTGCTTTAAACACATTTAGTCACTTTTTATAGTGTTTGAATGTGTTTGTGTTTTCTTTAGTGTTCAGTTTTTCTCTCATTGATCACCTGGTTGTAGTCGACCAGCTGCTACAACTCAGTTGAGGAGAAAAACAGCTTGTACATTTGTCACTGTATGTGCAATAAGATGTGATTGAGCAATTAATTCCACTTGTTGGAAAGCGTAACAGAACCGTGGATAACAAGCAGGAAGTCCAAAGTCCATGGAAGAGAACAACGTTTTTCACATTTTTTTTGTATTTGAGGTCTTATATTTTTCAGTTGTAGTTTTTATATTTTCAGATTCAAATCTTATTTTTTCACTTGGCCCTGATATGGCATAGGAGGCATGTCCTTAGGTGTGAGGGGCGTGTCGTCATGGGTGACAGATTAACTATTCAAAAAACTCCAGGAAAGAAGCTGAATTAGTCATGTGCATTAATAAAACGTGAATTATTGTACAAAGAGAGCGTGAGAGGAGCTCGGTGTGTCCTAAGAAGTCCCCCGGCAGTCTAAGCCTATAGCAGCTTAACTAAGGGCTGGTCCGGACTAACCTGAGCCAGCCCTAACTATAGGCAGACTCAAAGAGGAAAGTTTTAAGTTTTACTTTAAAAGAGCTGACCGAATATGCCCCCCGGACTGAAAGTGTAAGCTGGTTCCACAAAAGAGGAGCTTGATAACTGAAGGCTCTGGCCCCCAGCCTACTTTTTAAAACCATAGGAACAACAAGTAACCAGCATCTATGGAGCGCAGTTGCCTTGTAGGGCAATACGGTGTTACAAGCTCCTTAAGATACTGTGCCTCACCAGCAAGTGCCTTGTAGGTGAGGAGAAGTACCTTAAAATCTATTCTTGATTCAACAGGGAGCCAGTGCAGAGAAGTTAATACAGGAGTGATATGATCCCTTTTCTTAATTATTGTTAATACACATGCTGCAGCATTCTGAATCAACTGGAGAGATTTACAAGAGCAGCCAGATAACAAAGAATTGCAGTAATCCAGTCTAGAAGTAACAAACGCATGAACTCATTTTTCTGCATCACTTTGAGACAGGAAGTTCCTGATTTTTTATATATTACGCAGATGAAAAAGGCACTCCTTGAAGTCTTCTTTATATGCGAGTTGAAGGTCATGGTGGTCAAAGAGAACTCCCAGATTCCTGACGGTGCTGCTGGGTACCAGAGCAATTCCATCCATAAAAAGTGTATCATGTGACAGCTGACGAAGGCGCTCTGGGCCTAACAAGCTGTTCGGTCTGGTCTGGTTTTGATCGACAGATACTCAAGTGAAGATTGAAAAAATATATTTTATTCCGGATATATATATATATTTTATTCAAAAAAATATAGAGCTGAGTCAAAACTATATTTATCCCAAAAATATTTTTTGTCCACTTATTTTTATTATGAATACTGTATCGTATTTTTCAATGTTCAATAACAAAACTTAAACTCTCAGGTTCACATTTGTTTTTCAAATGAACAAAACTTTTGACCTGGATTTGGCTCCATACTAAGCTAGCGGAAGCCAGCGGGACATCACCAACGGCCACGCGCGCCGATTAGTAGGAGTACTCACACACTAACACTCACTGCTGAACGAGGAATCACTTAGCTGTCACCGGCGAGTGGGATTTTGATCAATAACATCCCTGACGCAGATATTTATGGTGTGCTAGCAGTCAATTGGCAATAGATTTGACTATTATGACAAGCTCCTCTCAGATGATGCCACGCACCCTATATTTGAAACTTGAAATAATACGATTTGAGTGTGAAAATATCAAATTAACTGAAAAATATAAGAACCCAAACATCCAAATATATATATATATATATATATATATATATATGAAGAAGTGAAGAATGATAATAAATATTTTATTAAAAACCGTTCAAGCACTGAATCAAAAGGATATTTTCTGCCCCAAAACTCTTCGTTAACTTATTTTCATTTTGAATACATTGTTGTATTTTCAATGTTCAAGACCAAAACTTTTAGGTTCAATTCTCTTTTTTTAACAGATCAAAGCTGTGAACCTCCTTCACACTTCCAACTTGTGTCCACCAAGAGGACGCCGACTTCATCAGAGGTGCTTAGAAAGACGGAGAAGAATTCTATTTGATCGTGTATCCAAACTAATTAACTCCATCTTTAAAACACGCTGCGGTTTGTTTTTTAAATGCAGAGCTGTAAATGTTCTCTATGGTTGATATTTATTTGGGTGTCTTTAAAAAGGACAGATGGAGAAAGTCAAGAAGGAAATCTTCAAAATTTTAAAGCAGCTCAAGGAGGAGGACTTTAAAGAGTTCAAGTGGTACCTGGAGAATGATTCAAGCCCAGAAGACCCCCGATCAATACCACCCTGTGACCTGCAGAACGCAGACAGGATGAACACAGTGGACCTGATGGTGCGGTGCTACGACACAGACTCTGTTCAGGTGGCCGTGAAGGTTTTGGAAGAAATGCAAATGAACGATCTGGCTGAAAAATTATCCAAAACGAACTCTACGGGTAAGTTGTTAATAAGAGGAAGAAAGACAGCAGATGTGTATGATAAAGATACAACAGAGGTAAAGATGAGGAATGTGATTCATAAATCCTCCTCAGGAGGAGGGATCAAAAACCAAACTATAATTGAGTCTCGTAATTGGCGTTAACTCAACATGAGGTACTGTTCGACATTAAGAGTGTAGGTTTGAATTAGAGCACAGACTGTATATAGCCGCTATTATCCAACTACAAATGCACAAAGTAATCACAGAAAACATCTTGTTTCAGGCAAACCGAATCCCGTGGGAGGAGATGGAGGTCAGGGTGAGAGACTTTTTCTACAATTGTGTAACGGTTGCATACTTCAGTTATTTCCATGGTCAAAGTTCTCACAGTCAGTATTCTGGGAAGCTTCAGATAGGCGTGCAGATAAATACAACCAAAAGCTTAATACAAGGGAAATATTACACCGTTAAAGACATTGTACCATTAAAGTAAAGCACTGTCTGGTTCAATCTCTTTTTTGTTGTTTTTCAGAGATTATCGCCAACTGTCAACGTGAACTCAGATCCAACCTGAAGAAGAGGTTTCGGTGTGTGTTTGAGGGGATCGCTAAAGCAGGAAACCGAACCCTTCTGAATGAGATCTACACAGAGCTCTACATCACAGAGGGAGGGACTGCAGAGGTCAATCAAGAACATGAGGTCAGACAGATTGAAACAGCATCCAGGAAACCAGCCAGACCAGAAACAACCATCAGACAAGAAGACCTCTTCAAAGCCTCAGCTGGAGGAGAGGAACCAATCAGAACAGTGATGACTAAGGGAGTGGCTGGCATTGGGAAAACAGTCTTAACACAGAAGTTCACTCTGGACTGGGCTGAAGACAAAGACCACCAGGACATACAGTTCACATTTCCATTCACCTTCAAAGAGCTGAATGTGCTGAGAGAGAAGAAGTACAGCTTGGTGGGACTTGTTCATCACTTCTTCAGTGAAACCAAAGCAGCAGGAATCTGCAGGTTTGAAAAGTTCGAGGTCGTGTTCATCTTTGACGGTCTGGATGAGTGTAGACTTCCCCTGGACTTCCTCAACAATGAGATCCTGACTGATGTCACAGAGATCTCCTCAGTGGATGTTCTCCTCACAAACCTCATCAGTGGGAAGCTGCTTCCCTCTGCTCGCCTCTGGATAACCACACGACCTGCAGCAGCCAATCAGATCCCTCCTGAGTGTGTTGACGTGGTGACAGAGGTCAGAGGTTTCACTGACCCCCAGAAGGAGGAGTACTTCAGGAAGAGGTTCAGAGATAAGAAGCAGGCCAACAGGATCATCTCTCACATCAAGACCTCACGAAGCCTCCACATCATGTGCCACATCCCAGTCTTCTGCTGGATCACTGCTACAGTTCTGGAGGAGGTGTTGAATACCGGAGATGGAGGAGAGCTGCCCAAGACCCTGACTGAGATGTACATCCACTTCCTGGTGGTTCAATCCAAAGTGAAGAAGGTCAAGTACGACGGAGGAGCTGAGACGGATCCACACTGGAGTCCAGAGAGCAGGAAGATGATCGAGTCTCTGGGAAAACTGGCCTTTGATCAGCTGCAGAAAGGCAACCTGATCTTCTATGAATCCGACCTGACAGAGTGTGGCATCGATATCACAGAAGCCTCAGTGTACTCAGGAGTGTTCACTCAGATCTTCAGAGAGGAGAGAGGACTGTACCAGGACAAGGTGTTCTGCTTCATCCATCTGAGTGTTCAGGAGTTTCTGGCTGCTCTTCATGTCTATCTGACCATCAGCTCTGGTGTCGATCTGCTGTCAGAAGAACAAACAACCTCTCTGTTGTCTAAACACTTTGAACCCAATCCTGAACCAATGCGTCTCTACCAGAGTGCTGTGGACAAGGCCTTACAGAGTCCTAACGGACACCTGGACTTGGTCCTCCGCTTCCTCCTGGGTCTTTCACTGGAGACCAATCAGACTCTCCTACGAGGTCTGCTGACACAGACAGGAAGTCGCTCACAGACCAATAAGAGAACAGTCCAGTACATCAAGGAGAAGATCAGTGAGAATGTTTCTCCAGAGAAAAGCATCAATCTGTTCCACTGTCTGAATGAACTGAATGATGGTTCTCTAGTGCAGGAGATCCAATGGACCATTAGATCAGGACGTCTCTCCACAGATAAACTGTCTCCTGCTCAGTGGTCAGCTCTGGTCTTCATCTTACTGTCATCAGAAGAAGATCTGGAGGTGTTTGACCTGAAGAAATACTCTGCTTCAGAGGAGGCTCTTCTGAGGCTGCTGCCAGTGGTCAAAGCCTCCAACAAAGCTCTGTAAGTATAGAGAGTGTTAGATTCATACATCATGACTTAAAGATGCGGCCATCTTTTCTACTTATTGTTCATAGTTTCTTCATTGTTTTCTCTTCAGACTTAGTCTCTGTAACCTCTCAAAGAGAAGCTGTGAAGCTCTGTCCTCAGTTCTCAGCTCCCAGTCCTCTAGTCTGAGAGCGCTGGATCTCAGTAACAACAACCTGCAGGATTCAGGAGTGAAGCTGCTGTCTTCTGGGCTGGAGAGTCCACACTGTGACCTGGAGACTCTCAGGTCAGATTACATTAGTTGGTCTTAGATGATTTAAATGTGTCTCTAAACTATCAGCTCCTTGCAGTGTAAAAATGATCTCTTTCTCAGTCTATGCATCTTTTCATCAAGATTTCAGAATTCATGAACATATTTTTCACCAGGAAATAAACCAGAACTATGGAAACATAGGAACTAATCTCAGAGACAACTTGTGACTAAGCACCCTTTTGCGAATCTATGTTTGAGTTTCCATGACATCACAAGAACCTTGTAGACAAGACAAACTTATTACACAGTAGTTAAAAATAGTCTGAAACACAATGTTCTTTCAGAGCAAAACATGACAGGTTCATCCTGTTGTTCCTCTTATTTAGGCTTTGTGTTATGTTTGATATAATTAATTAATGAAAAGGAGAAAATCAGAGGTGGGAAAGAGACTTTAATGTGTGTCTCTACAGTGACAATCTGCTGACAGTTCGAAGGTAAAAAAAACATGAAATCCAAATATGAAGTTTAATTTCTCATTTACACCGTTCTCTTTATCTTTCTTTAAAACGAGTCAGATAGAGAATAGAGAAGCCTAACTGTATTTAACTAGTAACTAATAAACATTAAATATCTCTGCCTCATCTTGATATTGATACTACAGTACTTCCTGTAAACATTACAATTAACTGATGATTTTCTCTTGTTTTAATTGTAAAAACAATCATTTTTTTTGGTAAATGTTATTTGCTCTTACGGATTTTCTTTTAGTTCATACTCATCAAAAAGGATTTAATTTTGACACCATCTTTCTTCTTGTTAATTGTGGTCTCTTCAGACTGAGTGACTGTAACCTCTCAGAGAGAAGCTGTGAAGCCCTGTCCTCAGTCCTCAGCTCCCAGTCCTCTAGTCTGAGAGAGCTGGATCTGAGTAACAATAACCTGCAGGATTCAGGAGTGAAGCTGTTGTCTGCTGGACTGCAGAGTCCACACTGTGTCCTGGAGACGCTCAGGTCAGGATTCAATTAATGTGCACTTAGGGTCTTTATTTACATCAATCATGTACTTTTTTGACATTCAGAAGATCATTTCTGCTTGCATGATTTAAATCAAATATGTATTTTCCAAATATTGGAGATATATTTATCATTAATGTTTTCAGATTGTTGATGCACATTAGTGGGTGTTTGGTTGTGACTGGAAAACCAGTCAGTAACCATGTTAATGGTACTGTTAACGACAGTATCTCAGTCCTGCAGTGACCTTCCAGCCCTCAACGCTCCCTCAGATCATTTGACACGCGTGTTGTTTTGTGCATTTAAAGGCTGTCAGGCTGTCTGATCACAGAGAAAGGCTGTGCTTCTCTGGCCTCAGCTCTGAGCGCCAATCCCTCCCATCTGAGAGAGCTGGACCTGAGCTACAATCATCCAGGAGACTCAGGAGTGGAGCTGCTGTCTGCTGGACTGGAGGATCCACACTGGAGACTAGAGACTCTCAGGTATGAAGAGGCTGCAGCCACACACAATCTGTAGAGAAGGTAGAGCTGTAAACGTTTTCTTTGTCACGGTTTAATATAATCCTGACACAACAAGGTGACCTCAAACTACCAGGACCTCAAACTGCTTGTGTCCCACATCAGACCATCAATACAGACAGAAGTAGTGAGGAACAGTATCCAGACGTCACAGACGCTCAGTGAAGAACTAACAGCTGACTGTGGACTTGGTGCATGTGTTGTTTGGGCCAACGCATCAAAATAGTAAACGTTCCACACATGTGCGGCGCACACGGTCAAAATAAAGACATTTTGAATCAGGATGACATATCACTATTTCTACTCTCTCGCTCATATCATTCATTCAGCTCAATCATAACACACTGTTTGCGGTTCTGACGTTTGTGTAAATCACAGAACAAATAAAGAGCAGAAATAGTGGTAATGTTACATCCAGGACCTGGTCCAACCCGACATCCCGATCCGCACTCTCCGCTCTGCATCTGATAAACAGCTTGTTCCTCCTCACTGAGAGCAAAACACTCGACTAGATCACGACTCTTTGCTGTCCTGCTCCTAAATGGTGGAAGGAGGTCTCTGAAGACATCAGGACCACAGAGAGCCTTCACATCTTCCGACTAAAGAGACACCTCTTCAGACTAACTCCACTAAAAACACTAACTGTAGCACTTAAATTGTACTTGTAACGCCACTTATAGCAACTATCTAACTATAGCAACTTGTAAATTGGCTTATTTGAGGAAATTGCACTCTTGTTCTTCTGAGTTTGTATCCCTATGGTTGAATGCTCTTATTGGAAGTCGCTTTGGATAAAAGCGTCAGCTAAATGACATGTAATGTAATTGTATTTACAGAGACATGTAACAGATAAGCCATGCCTCCTTTCAGGAGTGAATGAAGCGAAATAACTACAACTAGTCGGGCGAGTAAACTCGCACATATAAAGAGTGTCACAGTGTGCTCGGACAGGACCCAGACCAAATTAGTGCGGTGAAACAAAAGAGTTTATTCCGTGAATCCAACAACAACAAAAATACCAGTAGTCCGTGACGTTTTGGTTCCTGGGGTGGGAGCTTGACTTGGTGAAATCCGGCAGGGTAAAATGACAGTCGTCTTTGGTATAATCCTGGCATCTCACAATCCGGCAGGGACCGGATTGTCCGGGCTGCTCCTAAATACCCCCCTGATAGGTAACGGGAGGCAGGTGAGTGATTTGGTGCAGCTGTGTGTCCTCAAAGTCTACGCCCCGTTGTCATGGCCACCTGAAAAACACAGACAGGGACAAGACGGCAACAAAACACACCCATGACCTGGGGGCATTGCACAAAAGTAAAATAAAGAAATCCTGGATAAGTGAAAAGGCGCCGCTTGACTTAGTGGGATCGGCTCGTTGCGGCTCAATTGGTTGCACGTTTGCCGAGCCAGGATGAGAAGGAGGAGCTTAGTCAATCCAGGTGTACATAGCTGGGATAAATGAATGGGACTTTATATATCGCCCTCATCACGTTTACAATTGTCCACTCCTTACTGCACACAGCAGTTTCGCCCACCAGCGGACACGTCCCCCCCCACGTCGGTCGGTCCGCCTGCATCGACTACTACCCCCCCTTCCCCTTTATTTCGACGTGTTTATTATCCGACGGATCTTCTTGACCGGTCTGCAAAATATTGTCTGACATGAAAACGGTCCATGAGGCAAAAAATGTGGCGACCACTGAGTTTAAAATCAAACTGCTGACAGCAATAGTGAGTGCCTGCCACCGACCATTGGCACCTGGCGTTCTGACAAAGGAACCTGTCACCGACCACTTTTTGCACTCGGCCCTACTGGCATTTGAATGAAAACTAGAAAATGCATTTCCTGCTGAAAATGCGTTGGAATGCTAAAAGCTGAAATGAACTTCAGAAAATACAGAAGTTGAAGGGAATTTTAATACAATTGCTGAAATTACAGATATTAGAAAAGCTGAAATTAATTTGAAATTGCTGAAAATACAGAAACAAGAGAAGCTGAAAGGAATTTCAATAGATTTGCTGAAAAAGCAGAAATGAAAACAGCTGAAATTAATTTGAAAAATTGCAAAAAAATTCAGAAATGAATATTAAAACATTGCTGTTAATACAGGCATAAGAAAAGCTGAAATTATTTTAAAGAATTTTGATTATCATCACATTTTTGAGGCAAAAAAATACTTTTGCTTTTACTAATGCTTTTGACCTCAGGTGATCTTTATGACTTAATGTAACTGACAATGATGAGTCGGATGTCAAGGATTCTCTCATTTCCCGCTCAACCATTGAATGAAAGATTCTTATTGGACAAGAGTAGACAGTATGTGATTGGCTGAGAAACCCACCCCACGTGCGTAGGGGTCTGATACAGACACGCATGTTTCTGCGTCTTTACGCATCGTTGTGTCGACGCACTTGTTTCAATTCATGGTACTAAAAGTCTTGCGTGTGTTGCAGAGCGATTCACCTCCAGAACAAGGTGGAGTAACGTTTTTTGTCGAAGACGCCCTAGAGAGTCACGTCTTTGTGTGTGGAAGTCGTTGGTTGGTTTATTTATTTTTAGACGGCGCAGCTGCTAGTTTCCCGGGCTGATCACAGATTGGAGAGAGTAAACGGATTTTACCAAGAACCAAGTAGAAATATCCAAGAGGAAATAAAACAATACCATCTCAGAGATTAAAACTACCCAAAATAGTATTAGTAGTAGCAGTGTTATCAGCTGTAATACAGTAGTATTTGTAGTAACATTAGAAGTAATTGTAGTATTAATACCAGTAGAATAACTAGTAGTACTTTTTTCTAGTATTGTCAGTTGCAGAGTCACTACTAGAAGAAGTTGTATTTTAGTACTACTACTAGGAGTCATTTTAATAGCAGTAGAAATACTAGTAGTAGTAGTGATAGTAATACTATCATTTGTAGTAGTACTACTAATTGTAGTAGTAAAATTAGTAGTTGTTGATGTAATAATAGCAGTAGAAATACCAGTAGTTTTATGTCTGCATGAGTCAGTGCCACAAAGGCAATCGAAGACAGCCTAGCTAGCTGTCTAAAGACATGAGAGATTTTCACTGGCTGTTTTAGCCACTTGTCAGCCATTTGGTCCTGTTATTGCTTGTGCAATGCTAGCTAGCGCCATGTTAGCGCTATGCTAGATAACGCCATGTTAGCTAGCGCCATGTTCCTCCCCACGTAGGCCTGTGTGTCTGTCAGACTGCGTAGGGGAGGGAGAGTGAGTGAGGCACGTCGTCATGGAGACGGCGCAGCTGCTGTTTTTCCGGGATGATCACAGACCGCGCAGAGTAAACGGATTTTAACAAGAAACCACACCTCAAACAAGTTGTCATAACTGCAAAACTATAGTACCTATCCAAAAACAAAGGTTTTTTTGAGAGACCCAAGACTCTACCAAACGAAACCATCTGTTTTTTATCTCTGTCCGGTAATAAATACGGCTTCTGTGGCAGTTTACAAAACGTGTACCTTCTGGATTTTTTGAGAAATATGTCGGCAGATTTGTATTGGAGCCTATGGGGCTTTTGGTAGAGGTTGTGTCACTCTCGGTCACCTGAGGCCAAAAGTAAAGAACTGGGGGATTCCATAGCCACATTAATCCAATCAGCACAACCATGCCATCATTAAACCAAAAAAATGAAGCCTCAAAAGTGTATACTTTGGCTGTCAGGACAGAAGTTTTTACCAGATTCTGACGCTGCTCTACACTCTAGATCTCCAGCTCACACGCAATACACACTCAGAACGCAATAAAACTCAGAAAGGTACCAAAGAACTAGTAAAACATAATCAGTGATTATAAAAAAGGAGAAGTTTTTCATTAAATAGTTGAGGCTTGTGTCAACATTTGAAAGTTTAAATGGTGTCTGTAGCTGAAGATTGAATAATCTGAAAGTTGAAGAAGTTTAAGAGGATTTGATAACGAACTCCATTGGAAAACAATGTTAAAATATTAATGATTATTGATTTATATAAATTCAATTGTAAGAGACAGAAAACTGAAAAGTCATAGCAGATGTGTCCTGAAGGAGCTGAACATTTTAATATTTGTTAGTGTGTTGAAAGGTGCAGCGGAAGAAATAGAATAAGTCAGAATAAAGATTCGAAGAACAATACTTGGAATACTTAATGCATTCCAACAATAAATCCGAACACATTCAGAAGACAACGGAGTAACTGTGAAACATGTTTGTTTCGGATCAGAGCGGCAGCTGATTGAACACATGAGACTTCAGGACTAATCTTAGCCTGGCTGTTAGCCTGGTCTGGAGCAGGCTAGCTGCAAAGAATAAATCACCATGGTTACTTGGCTAGGTTTAATTCACCCTGTTTTTGTGCAAGCTAAATTCACCCAGGATAACTTGAATATCGCGGCTTAATCCCTTATCCTGGTTTCTGGTAGCCCTCAGATCACAGCGTGGCGAAAATTTGCTTCCCTTTTGGTGTGAATGTTGCATACTTGAAGAAAGTAAAACGCTCAACAGTGTGTTGGGAAAGGTTGTCTTCATTTATTCACAATTTACGCGTAATACAGCTGACTTCATAAGCACCGACTGCTTCCTTTGGCACTCTCTCGACATTTCCGTCTAGGTCAGCTTTGTCTCTCCCTAACCGTCAAACGTCATTCTCCCAGGTATTACATGCAACAGCATGGAGGGACCAAAGAAAAGACAAAAGGGAGGGGGGGGGGGGGGGGTATGCCACATGAACGCAGCAGCATTCGAAAGTGATATTTCAGGTTCATAACTTGTCTACTTGAGCTCACTTTGATCCATTTCTGTTCATAACATGAAGTATAAACTATAAAACCGTCACAGCCTCAGTAGAACATTAGTCAGCCTCTAAAGTGTGAAACTTGAGGCATTAAAGTGAACCATCATGTTGACGTGTACTTGCTGGATGGAGAAGAAGCTGGTTGATCTCATGTTAGACAGAATTACTTGACAGATGATCACATGTTACATGTTGTATTTACACTGAACCACAAGTGGACAAATAAATCACTTGAAGCAGATTTAAACATTTGATTCACTGACTGCTGAAGGAAACTGAGTGAAATGGAATATGATGGTCAGTATAATACTGATAATAACAGATGATGAATGATGAACATCATGAGCTGTGGTCATCAGCCAATCAGAAGAAGCTCCACTGCAGTATAAGAAGAGGTGGTCCATGTGGACATGAAGGACAAAGCTGTGTGTATGAGAGTGATGTAATGTCCATGTCTCCATGCTGCTCTGACCCCCCCTCCTCCTTTCAGGGTGGAGCCTGATGGAGTCCGATGGTTGAGACCAGGTCTGAGGAAGTGTAAGTGTGCTTTGAGTTTGATTCATGAAGATTCAACCATCTTCACACTGTGACATCACTCATTCACCTCTGTGATGTCATCGTCAAAGTGTCAGTAGATGAACACATGATTAATAACTGCAGCTGTAGTGTCTTGTTCTCTCATCAGATTCCTGTGAACTCACAATCGACACAAACACAGTCAACAAACACCTCAAACTGTCTGACAACAACAGGAATGTGACACATGTGATGGAGGATCAGTCATATCTTGATCATCCAGACAGATTTGACTTCAGGCCTCAGCTGCTGTGTAGAACTGGTCTGACTGGTCGCTGTTACTGGGAGGTCAAGTGGAGAGGAAGAGTTTATGTATCAGTGAGTTACAGAGGAAACAGAAGGAAGGGAAACTGTAAAGACTGTTGGTTTGGAATGAATGATCAGTCCTGGACTCTGATGTGCTCTGATGAAGGTTACTCTGTCTATCACAGTGAGGCAGTAACACCCATCCCCTCCTCATCCTCCTCCTCCTCTGGTAGAGTAGCAGTGTATATGGACTGTCCTGCTGGCTCTCTGTCCTTCTACAGAGTCTCCTCTGACACACTGATCCACCTCCACACCTTCAGCACCACATTCACGGAACCTCTTTACCCTGGGTTTGGGCTCTTGTTCTGGTCCAGAGGTTCCTCAGTGTCTCTGTGTTCTCTGCAGGACGGAGAGTCTCCTCCTGGTGGAGAACCTTCCTCTCTGCTCACCACATAGTTCAGTCTGTACAGGACATCACACAGCTGATGGTGGTTCATGTGGGTGTAGATGCAGGTGGAGCAGGTGAGGGGTACCTGAGCTGGTCTGGACTCTGTGGGGTACACTGCTCTCTGGGACTTGTGGTGTTGCAGATGAAGTGTGAAAGAGCTCAGCGAGGTGTGTTTTAATGTTGTTGTGCTCGTTGCCTCTTTAGATCACATGTGTCAAACTCGCGGCCAGCCTAATCCGGCCCGCCGCTTCTGACAGACGAGAGGCTGAGTTTGACACCCCTGATTTATAAATAGGGTCCTAATTAGGGTTTAATCCTAATATTTATGTGTCGCAATGTTCACGGAGACATTTAATAGTCTGCCCCCTCAATATAACAAATATGTCCGTATGTTAAATTTATTTGTGTCTACTACATTTTCCTTCATGTAAGTAAAAGCATGGTGATGTTTTTTCAAAGATGGTTTGTAATGTATTCAATGAAATCAAATATAATTTTACATAATCTGATGGTTAGCACGGTGGTGTGAAGAAGATTCTAGGTTCAAACCCCCCAGCACCTTTTTGGGGGGAGTCTGCATGTTCTCCACGTGTCTGCGGGGGTTCTCCCCCCCCAGTCCAGAGACATGCACTGGGGGTTAATGGTGACTCTAAATAGCCTGTAGGTGTGTGACTGTGAGGGGGGTGGTTGAGTGTCTCTGTGTGACTGGAGACCAGTCCAGTAGACCCCGTCCCTCACCTGATGTTAGCTGGGACTGACCCCAGCCCCCCCACAACCCTCAAGCCCCCCCTTTAACCTCACAGCATCTATTTAAGAAAGTTCTCCCAAGCTTCAAATCCAGCAGGAACCTGAACGTGTCAGAGTGAATTCTTCATTCAACATCAAATAAAATAGATTCACAACAATCGTTCAGTTTGTCTGAAATACTTGAGACATGAAATAAATATGAAGCAGCTTCACAGTGATCTTTTTTCGTGTTACTTTTCCACGCACAGCTGTTCCACACTGACATGAATATATGAGCAGGGCCGAGATCCTCCTTGTGACAGAGGGAACCCACTGGACTGGAGATAAAAGTGGGCAGTATCTGGTCCAAACCTAAAATACAAAACACAATCCAAAAGCAGTGGTGATTAATATACAGTCACAGATAAAAGACAAACTTACTTTTTGGTGGTGATAGGTGAGAGGAAAGGTTACGATAGAGAGCGGATCTGGCCCGAGGCCTGTAGTATCTGCGGGAAGAGGTTCGGACAGGTACGGGTAAAGGGGTCAAACACATAAGAAGAAGCTCCACTGCAGTAGAAGAGGTGGTCCATGTGGACATGAAGGACAAAGCTGTGTGTATGAGAGTGATGTAATGTCCATGTCTCCATGCTGCTCTGACCCCCCCTCCTCCTTTCAGGGTGGAGCCTGCTGGAGTCCGATGGTTGAGACCAGGTCTGAGGAAGTGTAAGTGTGCTTTGAGTTTGATTCATGAAGATTCAACCATCTTCACACTGTGACATCACTCATTCACCTCTGTGATGTCATCATCAAAGTGTCAGATGATCACATGATTAATAACTGCAGCTGTATTGTGTCTTGTTCTCTCATCAGATTCCTGTGAACTCACAATCGACACAAACACAGTAAACAGAAGACTCAAACTGTCTGACAACAACAGAAAGGTGACACATGTGATGGAGGATCAGTCATATCCTGATCATCCAGACACATTTGACTTCAGGCCTCAGCTGCTGTGTAGAACTGGTCTGACTGGTCGCTGTTAAGGTTACGATGGAGAGCGGATCTGGCCCGAGGCCTGTAGTATCTGCGGGAAGAGGTTCGGACAGGTACGGGTAAAGGGGTCAAACACAGTAAAACTAGAAGAAGGCGCCGCATTCAGCCGCCCCGAAGACTCCACGAAAGACTCCTTAGTCTTTGTCCTGCTCGTCTTGACTCCCACGAAAGCCTCCTTAGTCTTTGTCCTGCTCGTCTTGACTCCCACGAAAGACTCCTTAGTCTTTGTCCTGCTCGTCTTGACTCCCACGAAAGACTCCTTAGTCTTTGTCCTGCTCGTCTTCGTGCTGCGAGGATAAGCTAACGCTTCACTTGACCTCTAGTTAAATACTCCCTCATTAGTGGAAGTCTGTCGCGCCCTAATTGTGTTCACCTGTTTTTCCCCTGTCTCCTTCCACACCAGGTGTTCCCTGTTTGTCAATTATCCCTTGGGCATATAACCTGTGTCTTCTCCCTGTTCTTGTTGCCAGTTCGTCTGGTGTGTTTCACCAGGTCTTACCAGCGTTGTATCCCCGTAGTTCCCAGTCGATTCTAGAGATCCCCGTGTACTAACCCCTGCCTGCCTCCGACAACGACACTGCCTGCCCGAATTCCTCTTCATTAAAGCTTATTCCTCACATCTGCGTTTGGGTTTCTGCCTGAGCTGTGATAGAAGTCGGCTACGGCAGCGCTGACCACTCCGCCGTCGTTTAGGAGACAAAAGGTCGATTGGCCTCGACAGAAACTCCTCAAAATGCACAACACCAGTAGCTTGACACTCTAATCAGTGAACAATCACCATGTGGCGTTTTGACAAACTGGGAGTTTAAGGATTCAAGTCTTATTTGATTCAGAAGTGAAGGCAAAACAGACTTCGATCAGGTGAAACCCAGCAGAGTTAGGAGAGCACACTGGCAGTTAATAGTACAGTCTAGAGCACCAACTGGCACTAAAAAAGTGAAAGAGTTTAAGCAAACTAGGAGCCAAGATAACCTCAAGCAGAGAGAACTGGCAGTAAAACGGCAAGAAGTAAAGCAAATCAGCAATCAAATTAACTTAAGACACTAGAATCAACAACAAATTTGGCAGACTAGCTTGGTTTAAAGAAAAAGATACTTAGTCCGATTTCCGGTCGCCTGGATGTCTGATGGCCTTGGAGAAGAGATGCACGCTGGCAAAATCAGGCCTGAGAAGGGGAATTGAACCTCTAGTCGGCTGCGCTGACCACTCCCCCGTCGTTTAGGAGACAAAAGGTCGATTTGGCCTCGACAGAAACTCCTCAACATGCAAAACACCAATTGCTTGACAATATATATATATTGATTATCATCTCAACTAATCAAATTGTTTGGTCTCTATCATTTAAGAAAAATGTGTGTTTTTCAATGTCTTGTTTTGTCCAAAACAATACACAGTTTAGTTCCACGGACAAATAAAGAAAGCAGATGATATTCCAATTTAATATAATATATATTATATTACGTATAACGTTGACTGTATATTCTTAATAAATACTGCTAAGACTAAAAGATCATCAACACAGTTAAGCAAGTCATTTTATAGTTGAAAACACATTGAATACACACACACACACACTGCGCTGTGCTTTGACACTTGGCTGCAGCTCTTATCTCGCTGTGACTCATCTGGATTTCCACTGAATGTTAAAACCTGTTCCTACCTCACCTCTCTAGCCTGTTCTTTGGAACCCTGCTCTGAAAATGGCACACCCATGATAAAAAATTTAATAACTCTGTAACTACTTTGTCTATCTGACAATTTGAAGTGAAGTAATGAATCAATTAATGCATTTTGTGAATTGCCTGAAATAAACCCATAAAAATGACGTCTTATACGACCAATGGGTTGTAACAGGGTATCCGGCCGCATAAAACATGGAGATGCCAGGCTAAAACACATCTATGTGAAACCACTCTAGGAGATGCTTTCATGGCAGAGAAACCAGAGGACTGAATATGCACGATTCAACCACTTGAGATCACTTTCAAGCGCCTGTAAAAACATAAACATGGTCCACTTCTACACGGCCATCATGGAGTCCATCCTCTGCTCGTCCACCACCGTGGATCACCCTGATCACCCTCTCTGCAGCGTGTGTCCCGCTCTGCAGAGAGGGTGATCGGCTGCAACCTGCCGTCCCTGCAGGACTTGTTCGCTTCCAGGTCTCTGAAGCAGCTAAAAAGATGGTAGCCGACCCCGTTACACTGTCTACTGTCACGCACCAACCGCCAAGACAAATTCCTTGTATGTTTGACATATTTTGGTAATAAATGTTTCCTGATTCCTGATTCCTGACCTCTTTTCCCCGTTTAAAAACGGCTAATATTAATAATATATGAGAAAACCAACAGGTCTTTGCTTTGACTACTACCAAAGTAGTCAGAGAAACGGTACGGTTGACGGGGAGCTGCTAACCTACTTTTCATAATCCATCTATCTGTCATTTTTACGCTTAGCATGTCATCGAATGCGATGTTGCTGGCGAAAATAATGATCTCAACTCTTTCAGAATAAGATAATAGATAAAAACAAGGCAAAGTGTCTCATTGATACAAACAAATAGTTATGAGGATATATGTACTGTATCAGCTTATGTATCATATGTATGTGTATATTTTTAGAGTAGGCGTTCTAAATTGATTGCATAGTTTGTGATTATTATGTAATCAAAAGAGTGGAATGTAATGGGAAAATGATATGTAACCCTTTTAAATGCTTCATTTGTATAACCAGTTTATTAATTGCAAGTGTTTAGATCACAAAGGCCCTGACATAAGAACTGATGTCTCCCACTTGGATTAGATGTTCCCAGTACCCTGGCTGTAGATACTCAACAAGATGGTCAAAGGTTTCTGTTGACGCCACCGATATCTAAACTTAGGTATAAGAACTGCCTCGATGTGTTGGGGGGAAAAAGGAGGTTCTTGACAGTCTACTGACCACGTAGCTGTTGTGACCCTTTTTCCCTTGCAAGGAAATAAACGGAGAAAAGACATACTTGACTCAGAGCCTTTGTTTCTTACTTAACGATTGTCTGTGCAAAATCTTCCACCACAGTATATATGTATGTTTAGATGCCCATATAGAACTAGGAGTTTTATTATGTGTGTGTGTGTGTGTGGGCAAATCATTATATATCCATTATTCATAATCAGACATTTGATCAATTGAAGCCGTGAAACATGGAACATCCAGAAGTTTATTAATCGCCAAATAAACCAACAGAACTTCACGAAGAGCTCGACATGCAGCGGCTTGCCAGATGTTCTCTGCATCGCAACACCGAACAGACATGGACAGTATGAGAGACAGTATGAGACGGTGTGTGAGACAGTGGATGTTCAGCTGCAGCGTGTGGTGTTCATCACGTAACGTTCGGCTCGAGAAAGTCTTCTTGTAAATCAATGATTCCTGTTTTCAGCATCGATGACGCTCGTATTGTTTTTGAAAGGTTTGCTATGTTGATTTAGCCAAACTTCGGGGACCCGAAAAGCCTGATCTACGTCACTTCATCCTGAAAATGATCCGGCGAACTTAGTTAGCCACATACGAGGAACAGGGCCCAGGCTTCTTTATGGCTATTCTTACCCACAGTCCTTTGCACAGCACATAGATGAGCCAGAGGGTTGAAGCTGCCATGTGATGAGAAAGTAGAATCCTGCATGTAACAACATGTACTTTGTGAGGCAGTTTGTCCTGAAGGTAAATGGTTCAACAAGCAGCTTCACACTGATACGTGGGAAAGTGATTCCGCCCCAACAGGTTCAACCTGATCATCAGTGGAGTGAAGAATAAAAACACTCTCAGCTCAGAGTCTGTTGTCTTAGTGAATGTTTTTATTCAATATAAACTCTGCACAACATTTGTTACCAAGGTTTCTGCTTCATCACGTGTTCCCTACTAGTCTACATGTAGAAGAAGACCAGGAGACAAAGAGGGACGTGCACGGGTCCTCTATCTGGTCCAAACTACAGCATCCAGTCTGTTGTCATAGCAACTCTTTACAAGGTGAAAGGATTGTTCCACTGATGCTGGTTTTTATCCTGAAAGACTCTTGTTTGAGCACTGAGGAGGATTCTGTTCACGATGACCTTTGACCCTGTGAACGCAGCTCAGACTGAGACTCAGTCGACCAGTCTGCAGTCGACTGCATACTTTGACGTGAGGACACGCCCTCTCTGATAAAAGATAAGAAGCTCTAACAAGCTGCGTCACTTCACTGCGTCTGAAGTGAAGCACGGAGCTGCTTTTCTACACCGACCTGCTGAGGACAGAAGAGAGCTGCTCACTGAGGAACTTCATGTCTACAAGTTCAGTAAGTGGAGCTGTGATTGGTTGAATGACATCATTGATGGTTGTGAACGTGTGATTGTTTAAAGCTGGAATACAAGGCGATGATGTGAGCAGGCAGAGAGAAGCTGCTGTTAGTCTGAATGATGACACTGTGATGAAGAAGAGGAGCTCAGTCTGATCTGGGGTCTGTGAGGACTGTTACTGATGAGGAGGGGAAGGTAGCAGACGGAGGGGCACTAGGACCCAGCAGGGACCACAGAGCTCACCTGGGCCTTTGTTCCTGACCAGAATGAATGTGTTTGCTGGCGTTGACCGCACGCTCTCTACAACTGGGTAGCGTGTATACTCATCCACGATGACGAGCAAGTATTCTCCAGCTGGAAGCGGTCCATAGAAGTCTGCACTATCACTATGCCAAGGAACCTTTGGCAGAATTGACATTTGGCCTGACATGCGAGACAACTGCGTACTGCGGCTTCTGCTTTGCGATCAATGTCTGGAAACCACACCTTGGTTCTTAGTAGTGATGTCGTTTTGACAAAGCCCTGGTGTCCCTCATGGGCTAGTTGTAACACTGTCTTGCAGGGCTCTAGTGCCCTGCAGTATAATGTCAGATGCAAGTGATGTTGTTAGTTCACTTGTCTGAACTGCTTTAGTGTGTCAGATGTTGTGACTTGTCAGTTCTGTGCCATGTGTTGTGTCTGATGTTAGCACTAACTTGAAGTGTTGGGTAGTATTGGGTCTGCAAGTGTTAGGGATTTGAGCAGAATAACACACGGCGGTCAAAATTATAATGTTCAGTGATAGAAATGTAGTTTCTGTGATGTTAGATATTAGTTATTACATTAGCATGTTAGATGAAGTGAATGCAATATGAATCAAACACAATGTATCATCATTTAAGTCATATAATTACTGTACACGTTAAGATTCTGTCACGATGTAATGTTAAGACTTGGAGACGGATGCTAATTGCCGTCCTTTATAGATTTCTCCCAAATTTCTACCCAAAGAGTTTTTTGGGGGAGTTTTTTCTCCTGTCAGTAGATGAGCAAAGGATGTACGACACCCTTTCGAGGCAAACACTCTGATCTTGGATCATATAGAAACACAATGGTTAAAATGTGATGAAATGTGATGAAGCCTCGTGTGATCCAATATTGATGGTCATATGAGACTTGTCAATGTCAATGTCAATTTTATTTATATAGCACTTTTAAAGGCCAGTGGCCAGCCAAAGAGCTTTGCAGGATAAAAACAATCAGCATCAATAAAACAATACAAGCAAACGTGACACAAACAAACAGTGAAACTGTAAAAGGCAAACAAATAACAGATCCAATGCAGGTGACTTAACTCAGCCAAAGGCCAATGTGAACAAGTGGGTCTGAAGACGAGTTTTAAAATTGGAAAGGCTCGTTGCAGACCACACAGAAAACGGCAAAGCGTTCCACAGTCTGGGAGCCGCTACATTCTGCACAAGCTGTAGGCGGTTGAGTTCTGATTGGCCGATACCGACATACAGGGAGTTGCAATAGTCCAAGCGCGAAGATATAAAAGCATGCATGACTTTTTCGAGGTCAGCCCTGTTTAGATAGGGTTTGACTTTGGCTAGAAGCCGAAGCTGGAAGAAGCTAGCCTTAACCACAGAGCTGACCTGCTGGTCCAATTTAAACGCCCCATCCATAATCACACCAAGGTTTCTGGCCTGGGAACCTATGTAAGGTGCTAGTGGGCCAAGGGACCTGGCAACGACCTGGACCAAGTCAGGGCGACCAAATAGCACAATCTCTGTTTTGTTTTCATTTAGTTTTAAGAAGTTTAGGTCCATCCATGTTTTAATGTCCGTCATACAATTAAACACAGCATGAAGGGATTCCTTGGAGGGGGCCTTTAGTGGCAAGTACACCTGCACATCATCAGCAAAGCAATGGAAAGGGATTCCATGCTTCGTAAATATCGATCCCAGGGGTAGCATATACAAGGAGAACAGTAGAGGCCTAGAACTGACCCCTGGGGGACTCCGCAGGTCAGAGGGGCCACTGAGGAGGAAAACCTCCCCAATTGTACACAGAAGAATATATCTGCAAGGTAGGATTTAAACCACTCTAGAGCAGAACCTCTAATGCCCACACAGTGCTCGAGGCGGGACAAGAGGAGAGTGTGATCCACTGTGTCGAATGCTGCTGTGAGATCTAATAGCATTAAAAAAGGCACAGTTACCAGAATCAAGGTTTAAAAGATGATCATTAAAAACTTTTAAAAGAGCTGTTTCGGTGCTTTGAAGAGGCTTAAAACCAGACTGAAACTGTTCACCAATGTTTGCACGGCCGAGGAATTCTTGCAGTTGGTTAAAAACAGCTTTCTCCAGGACCTTGGAGGTAAACGAGAGTTTGGAGATTGGCCTGAAATTAGAAAGAACCAAAGGATCCACATTTTTTCTTTTTAAAAGAGGCTGCTGTGGCATGTTTGAAGGAGGCTGGGACGCGTCCAGAGCACTTACATTCGTCCATGTTAGCTTAGCTAGCTTCTATTCTCCGGCTCTTGCATTCATAGTTACTCTTACTGTACTTGCAGCTCACGTGCGTCTATATCAACAGGTGGCGTAGTTCCACCGTGAACAAATGCATTGTTGTGTTTTTCAATGTTCAAGACCAAAATTCTAACTTTACCGTTCAATTCTCTTTTCAAAAGATCCAAACTTTTGTCCTGGATTTGTTTATTGCGATTATTTGATTATGTATTGATTTTGTTTGATAAATGCAAATGACACGGCATTACTGTTGTTGCAGGTGAAGCTGCGAACTGCCTTCCAACTTCGCCAATATTCACAGATTCATCCAACTTGTATCCACCAACAGAACGCTGACTTCATCAGAAGAAAGAGGGAGAAGAATTCTATTTGATTGTGTATCAAAACCAATGAACGGATACGACTCCATCTTTAAAACACATGTTTTTTAAATGCAGAACCGTGATTGGTCTTGATATTATTGCGGTGTCTTTAAAAAGGACAAATGGAGAAAGTCAAAAAGGATCTCATCAAAATTTTAGAGCAGCTCAAGGAGGAGGACTTCAAAGGGTTCAAATGGTACCTGGAGAACCATACATGTCCAGAAGACCTCCGGTCAATCCCACCCTGCGACCTGGAGAAAGCAGACAGGATGAACACAGTGGACCTGATGGTGCGGTGCTACGACACAGACCCTGTTCAGGTGGCCATGAAGGTTTTGGAAGAAATGCAAATGAATGATCTGGCTGAAAAATTATCCAAAAAGAACTCTACGGGTAAGTTGTTAAAAAGAGGAACAAAGACAGCAGATGTGTATGATAAAGATACAACAGAAGTAAAGATGAGGAATGTGATTCATAAATCCTCCTCATCCCAGGAGGGCGTAGCTCTTCTGAAGCTCCTCCCCCACTGATGGATGTGCTTCATGTGCCGTTTCATTCATGGATTGTCTGCTCTCTGTCTGCTGTGTAATGTTGTGAGTCTCATTAGAAGTTGTTTGGTCACATGCAAGTATGAACACTCAATACCCTCCTTAATCCTTATACGTGCTCACTCTATAAGAGGTACTATTTCAATATATACTATAGAGTGTAGGTTTTGATTTGAGCATTGACTGTATATAGCAGCTATCACTCTACAAATGTACAAAGTAATCACAGAAGCCATCTTGTTTCAGGCAAACCGAATCCTGTGGGAGGAGCTGGCAGTCAAAGTTGTCGTGGCGCAGGGGTAGAGAGTGTGTGCTGTGACCCGCGAGGTTGGTGGTTCGAGTCCCGTTTGAGTCCCGGCTGCTCCATGTCTCAAGTTGAAGTATCCCTGAGCAAGACACCTAACCCCTAATTGCTCCCCGGGCGAAATGTAAAAGCCATAGGTTACAAATGTAATGTACACTCACCTACAGGATTATTAGGAACACCTGTTCAATTTATCATTAATGCAATCATCTAAACAATCAATCACATGGCCGTTGCTTCAGGACCAGGCAGGCCAAGACAATCTCCTGAACTCCACACTGAATGTCAGAATGGGAAAGAAAGGTGATTTAAGCAATTTTGAGCGTGGCGTGGTTGTTGGTGCCAGACAGGCCGGTCTGAGTATTTCACAAACTGCTCAGTTACTGGGATTTTCACGCACAACCATTTCTAGGGTTTACAAAGAATGTGAAAAGGGAAAACATCCAGTATGCGGCAGTCCTGTGGGCGAAAATGCCTTGCTGATGCTAGAGGTCAGAGGAGAATGGGCCGACTGATTCAAGCTGATGGAAGAGCAACTTTAACTGAAATAACCACTTGTTACAACCGAGGTATGCAGCAAAGCATTTGTGAAGCCACAACACGCACAACCTTGAGGCAGATGGGCTACAACAGCAGAAAACCCCACCGGGTACCACTCATCTCCACTACAAATAGGAAAAAGAGGCTACAATTTACAAGAGCTCACCAAAATCGGACAGTTGAAGACTGGAAAAATGTTGCCTGGTCTGATGAGTCTCGATTTCTGTTGAGACATTCAGATGGTAGAGTCAGAATTTGGCGTAAACAGAATTAGAACATGGATCCATCATGCCTTGTTACCACTGTGCAGGCTGGTGGTGGTCCATCAACTGCAAGATGATATCCTATCAATATGGGCCAACATTTCTAAAGAATGCTTTCAGCACCTTGTTGAATCAATGCCACGTAGAATTAAGGCAGTTCTGAAGGCAAAAGGGGATCAAACACAGTATTAGTATGGTGTTCCTAATAATCCGTTAGGTGTGTGTAAGTCGCTTTGGATAAAAGCGTCAGCTAAATGACCTATAATGTAATAAAAAGCGAAGAGACTTTTTGTACAACCTTTTAATTATTGCACAATTCAGTTATTTCTATGATCATAGTTCTCAATTGTCAAGATACTTCTCACAGTCAGTGTTCTGGGTAGCTTCAGATAGACATGCAGGAAATAGTTAAATCCAAGGGAAATATTATACAATTAAAGTAAAGCACTGTCTGGTTTGTGTCTCTTTTTTTGTTCATTCAGAGATTATCGGCAACTGTCAACAGCAACTCAAATCCAACCTGAAGAAGAAGTTCCAGTGTGTGTTTGAGGGGATCGCTAAAGCAGGAAACCCAACCCTTCTGAATGAGATCTACACAGAGCTCTACATCACAGAGGGAGGGACTGCAGAGGTCAATCAAGAACATGAGGTCAGACAGGTTGAAACAGCATCCAGAAGACCAGCCAGACCAGAAACAACCATCAGACAAGAAGACCTCCTCAAAGCCGCAGCTGGAGGAGAGGAACCAATCAGAACAGTGATGACTAAGGGAGTGGCTGGCATTGGGAAAACAGTCTTAACACAGAAGTTCACTCTGGACTGGGCTGAAGACAAACACAACCAGGACATACAGTTCACATTTCCATTCACCTTCAAAGAGCTGAATGTGCTGAGAGAGAAGAAGTTCAGCTTGGTGGGACTTGTTCATCACTTCTTCAGTGAAACCAAAGCAGCAGGAATCTGCAGGTTTGAAGAGTTCCAGGTCGTGTTCATCTTTGACGGTCTGGATGAGTGTCGACTTCCTCTGGACTTCCACAACAATGAGATCCTGACTGATGTCACAGAGATCTCCTCAGTGGATGTGCTCCTCACAAACCTCATCAGGGGGAAGCTGCTTCCCTCTGCTCGCCTCTGGATAACCACACAACCTGCAGCAGCCAATCAGATCCCTCCTGAGTGTGTTGGCATGGTGACAGAGGTCAGAGGGTTCACTGACCCCCAGAAGGAGGAGTACTTTATGAAGAGGTTCAGAGATAAGAAGCAGGCCAACAGGATCATCTCTCACATCAAGACCTCACGAAGCCTCCACATCATGTGCAACATCCCAGTCTTCTGCTGGATCAGTGCTACAGTTCTGGAGGAGGAGTTGAAGACCATAAAGAGAGGAGAGCTGCCCAAGACCCTGACTGAGATGTACATCCACTTTCTGGTGGTTCAGTCCAAAGTGAAGAAGGTCAAGTGCGATGGAGGAGCTGAGACAAATCCACACTGGAGTCCAGAGACCAGGAAGATGATCGAGTCTCTGGGAAAACTGGCCTTTGATCAGCTGCTGAAAGGCAACCCGATATTCTGTGAATCCGACCTGACAGAGTGTGGCATCAATATCACAGAAGCCTCAGTGTACTCAGGAGCGTTCACTCAGATCTTTAGAGAGGAGAGAGGACTGTACCAGGACAAGGTGTTCTGCTTCCTCCATCAGAGTGTTCAGGAGTTTCTGGCTGCTCTTCATGTCCATCTGACCTTCATCAACTCTGGTGTCGATCTGCTGTCAGAAGAAAAAAACACCTCCCTTTTGTCTAGTTGTTTAGTTGTCTTTGGAAAAAAAAATAAACCCAAACATTTTTACCAGAGAGCTGTGGACGAGGCCTTACAGAGTCCTAATGGACGCCTGGACCTGTTCCTCCGCTTCCTCCTGGGTCTTTCACTGGAGACCAATCAGACTCTCCTACGAGGTCTGCTGACACAGACAGGAAGTCACTCACAGACCAATCAGGAGACAGTCCAGTACATCAAGAAGAAGATCAGTAAGAATGTGTCTCCAGAGAAAAGCATCAACCTGTTCCACTGTCTGAATGAACTGAATGATGGTTCTCTAGTGGAGGAGATCCAACGGTCCCTTAGTTCAGGACGTCTCTCCACAGATAAACTGTCTCCTGCTCAGTGGTCAGCTCTGGTCTTCATCTTACTGTCATCTGAAGACAATCTGGAGGTGTTTGACCTGCAAAAATACTCAGCTTCAGAGGAGGCTCTTCTGAGGCTGCTGCCGGTGGTCAGAGCCTCCAACAAAGTTCTGTAAGTACAGAGAGAGAGAGAGTTTCAGAATGTAAATATGCTGCCATCTTTTCTACTTGATGTTGAAATTTCCTTCTATATTGTCTCTTCAGACTGAGGGGCTGTAACCTCTCAGAGAGAAGCTGTGATGCTCTGTCCTCAGTTTTGAGCTCGCAGTCCTCTAGTCTGAAAGTGCTGGATCTGAGTAACAACAAACTGCAGGATTCAGGAGTGAAGCTGCTGTTTGATGGACTGGAGAGTCCACACTGTAACCTGGACACTCTCAGGTCAGATTAAGTTATTTTATTTTGATTTATAATTTAAATGTGTCTCTAAACCAGCGGTTCCCAAACTAGGAATGCTGCGGCCCTATTTGAAATCTGAAAATCTTTTGCAGCCCACCCATACCTTTAATCACAACTCTGATCAAAACATAAACTAGGGATGATTAAATGACCTTAAGAATTTAACCGATTAAAAATGTATTAACCGACAATGTATGTTTTGTATACCATCTCCGGAGCTCATATATATTTACTTTAATACTACAAGAGGGCATTGGACATTTGTTTGGCGGCGCCTTTTGTTGAATAACGACAGACGGACAAGAGCAGCCATTTTGAGCGAAAAGAATAACACGTAATTTAAATCAAATAATTTTATATTAATTTCAAACTTTTCAAAATTGAAAATTAAAAACATTTTATTTATTTATTGTGAAGACTTTGGGAATCGCTGCTCTAAACTATCAATTCCATGCAGTGTAAAACGGATCTCTCTTTTTCAGTCAATGAATCAGATTTAGAAGCCATTCATTTCCACATATGAGTCAGGATGCGGGGAGAAAGTAGGACTCAGACACAAAGTTTCCAAAAAAAAAAAAACTTGAATAGTCAAAATTCCAGAACTCAAATTTCCAAAAAGGCAAAAACATAGTAACGAAACAGGAGACAAGAACCAGGACATGGACATGAGCTTCTTTGCAGAGCATTGGAACAAAAAACACCATTCGTTGTGAAAATTGAAGTTCTTATAACTTGGCCATATATCATCTAATCTGCTCCATATTTTACATGTGTCATAAACTCCTTACTCTGTAGACGTCCATATGATCATTTAATCCTACTCATAGCGCCACCCAGTGGCAACAGGAAGTTACATGTTTTTTATTATATACCCTGCTGGAAGTTACATGTTTTTTATTATATACCCTGCTCCTCGCAGATCAATCAGATCCCTGTTGTCAGAAAAATACCTAAGACCATGATAATTTTAAAAATAAAGTTTGCAAAGCGTCATTCCATCGCTCCACGCGGTTAGTTTAACAACAACTGACTCCCAAACGCTTTGTTCAAAGGCTACAGCCGTTCTCGGCCACGTTTGTAGCCGGTCAGCCAGAGTAGCGAGAACCTGTCCATTGTTGCTTGCAGCTTTAATTACACATTATATTAAATAAATAGACAGTCTCAAACACAATGTTCTTTCACAACAAAACATCACAGGTTGATCCTGTTGTTCCTCTTATTTAGGCTTTGTGATGTTATGTTTGATAAAAATAAATGAATGAAAGGAGAAAAGAAGAGGTGGAAAAGAGACTGAGACAGAATACTTTAATGTGTGTCTCTACAGTGACAATCTGAGTTTGATGGTTGTTTATTTCTAATTCAGAACGTAGAAAACATGAAATCGGAAGATGAAGATTCAATCTGTTATTTATCTTTCTTTAAAACAAGTCCGATACAGGATAGGGAAGCCTACCTTTGTATTTAGCTCTAATAGACAACATTAAATATCACCGCCTCATCCTTATATTTATACTACATTACTTCCTCTAAACAGTTGAGCACAAATAATAGATTTCTTCCTCGTGTTTAAAGTAGAACAAAAGAAATGGTAAAAACTTTCACTGAACAAATTTTATTTATTTATTTTAGATTATTTTAAATTTATTTTAGTTCTAATTTATATTATCTTTCTTATTGTTCATTGTTGTCTTTTCAGACTGGAGGGCTGTAACCTCTCAGAGAAAAGCTGTGAAGCTCTGTCCTCAGTTCTCAGCTCCCAGTCCTCTAGTCTGAGAGAACTGGATCTGAGTAACAACCACCTGCAGGATTCAGGGGTGAAGCTGCTGTCTGCTGGACTGGAGGATCCACACTGGACACTAGCAACTCTCAGGTATGAAGAGGCTGCTGCCACAGACCATCAGTCTGATTGAGGAAGTACAACTGGAAACCTTTTCAGAGGTTTGTTTAGGACTGGACCAAAGTTATTGGGGAACCCAGGCAGTGCTCTGTGGCTGCAGACCCACCTGAGCTGATGGAAACCAGTGTAGACTGTTGCTAGGAGACGGGATGTGTACAGCAGTGTCACAGTCGGACCCTTTGTACCTCCAACAACACCCCAACATCCTCCATTAGAGGGTTTGTGGTGCTGCAGTAATTTCATGCTACTTTCCCCTTTACTTCAGAGAAACAACAGTCATTATTACACAAACACAGGAGGTTGCTTGTCAGGGCAAAAAAATCCAACAATCAAAACTTCTATATTGACCACAGAGTAGCTCACTGTGTGAGGATGAAGAGTAGTGTTTTGGAGATGAACGCAGAATAAAGTCTGCATCTCTGCAGCTTACACAGCTGGTTAGCCTCTATTAGCTCCTAGTTTTGGTGCTTCAGCTCATTCCCTGTTTGGTTCAGTCTCAGTGTTTCCAGCAGCAGCTCGTTTCATCCAATATGCCGTGATGAAGCCACAGTTCACGATCTGCTGACCAGCAAACCGCAGACACACTGAGTCAGAGACCAGCTGGAGAACATAGAGGAGCATTTAGCAGCTAGAGACACAGATATTCCCCTCAGGAGGTGGTGGAGACCTAAAACAGAGCTAAAAGAGAGAGAATAGTGGACTTCCATCGACCAGGTGACAGACTCCTGATGAACCATCATGTTGATGTAGACCTGCTGGATGTGGAAGCAGCTGGTTGATATCATGTTAGACAGAACTACTTTAGAAGATGATCACATGTCTTGTTTTCACTAAATCAAAAGTGGACAAAGAAATCACTTGAAGCAGATTTAAACATTTGATTCACTGACTGCTTAAGAAACTGAGTGTGAAATGGAAGATGATGGTCAGTATAATACTGATAATAATAGATGATGAATAATGAACATCATGAGCTGTGGTCATCAGCCAATCAGAAGAAGCTCCACTGCAGTAGAAGAAGAGGTGGTCCATGTGGACATGAAGGACAAAGCTGTGTGTATGAGAGTGATGTAATGTCCATGTCTCCATGCTGCTCTGACCCCCCCTCCTCCTTTCAGGGTGGAGCCTGCTGGAGTCCAATGGTTCAAACCAGGTCTGAGGAAGTGTAAGTGTGCTTTGATTCATGAAGATTCAACCATCTTCACACTGTGACATCACTCATTCACCTCTGTGATGTCATCATCAAAGTGTCAGAAGATGAACACATGATTAATAACTGCAGCTGTATTGTGTCTTGTTCTCTCATCAGCTTCCTGTGAACTCACAATCGACACAAACACAGTAAACAGGAAACTCAAACTGTCTCACAACAACAGGAAGGTGACACATGTGGAGGAGGTTCAGTCATATCCTGATCATCCAGACAGATTTGACTACTGGTCTCAGCTGCTGTGTAGAACTGGTCTGACTGGTCGCTGTTACTGGGAGGTTGAGTGGAGAGGAAGAGTTTATGTATCAGTGAGTTACAGAGGAATCAATAGGAAAGGATTTACTGATGATTGTTTGTTTGGAAAGAATGATCAGTCCTGGAATCTGGGATGCTCTGATGAAGGTTACTCTGTCTGTCACAACAAGACAGTAACCCGCATACCCTCCTCCTCCTCCTCCTCCTCCTCCTCCTCCTCTGGTAGAGTAGCAGTGTATGTGAACGGTCCTGCTGGCTCTCTGTCCTTCTTCAGAGTCTCCTCTGACACACTGATCCACCTCCACACCTTCAACACAACATTCACTGAACCTCTTTATCCTGGCTTTGCCTTCTTGTTCAAGCCTGGTTCCTCAGTGTCTCTGTGTTCTCTGTAGGAGGGAGAGTCTTCTCCTGAAAAAAAGCACGACAATATTCATATGTCACTTTTTCAAACATTTAGTGAGAAATTCATGTAAATTCATGCAATAACTTTTCCAAGGATAATGTTTGGTAGTAACACAAAGTTGTTAAATAATATAAATGTCAAATGCAAATCTAAATGTTAAATGTAAATGTTCAATCTAAATGTAAATGTTATATCTAAATGTTAAATGTAAATGTTGAATGTTAAATCTACATTATAGATATGTCTGTAGGATAAGTTGTCCTTATTTGTGTGTGTGTGCTACGTTAGCGTTCATGCTAATAAAAACAAGGTGATGGTTTTTTAAGGATTGTTTTTAATGAATATGGATGTGTGAATCTCTTTGAGTTGATTTTAACTTTTAACCTTTCAAAATCTGGTCAGTGAAATCAAATATAATTTCACATAATCAGGTTTGTTCTGAACAAGAACCTTTTGAAAGCTTCAGCAAACCTCTGAAGAAAAGATTTAATGACAGATAATATCAGGTTATGTTTATATTAACTATAATATAATAGTACAACATGTAGTCACTCCATGTTTTACTCTGGTTAACAGGAATATAATTGTATGTTTATTATGTTAATACATTACTTTAATTGTAAACTGTGTTATTAACGGGTATATTTACAACCATCGTTCAGTTTCTCTGAAATACTTGAGCCATAAAACAAATATGAAGCAGCATCTCACAGTCAGAATGCTCCACATGAACTTCAGATGGGTAAAAAAAGCAGCAGGTAAAATCAGCAAAAGCCTCTGAGGCTGCTGGAGCACGATCCCAGTTACCAAAGAACTTCAGAACTTCAACCCCCCCACCAAGGCCACTGGTCCATTTAGCAAAGTAAAGGAAGCCCAAAAGCCCTCTTTCCATTTGGTCAATGTTTAACACGTCCACAAGGAGCTGCTAGCTAGCTATTACCCACAATCCCCAGCAGCGGTGCGTTCCTCTAGAAGGGTTACTTCCATGAATTTGCTCCTCGTTCATCGATCGGCTCCTTCAACGCGTTAGAAGGACGACGCCCTCCAGGGGGCGATGTGGAGGACACGTCTGATCTGTCCTCTGAGGCCCAGCGTATCCCAGCATGCAGTGCGGGCCAACGAAGATTTAATTTATTCAGGATGGAGACCGGTGGGCCAACAGAGTTCACAGTTACTTTTCTTCTGAAGAAAACAACTACAGACCGGTCTCTCTTCTTCCCTTCTTGTCCAAAACCCTTGAACGTGCTATCTTTAATCAACTCTCCTCTTATCTCCACTGTAACAACCTCCTTGACCCCCACCAGTCAGGTTTCAAGGCAGGCCACTCTACAGAGACTGCTCTCCTTGCTGTCTCTGAGCAACTCCACACTGCTAGAGCCGCCTCTCTCTCCTCTGTCCTCATCCTTCTGGACCTCTCTGCTGCATTTGACACGGTCAACCACCAGATCCTTATTTCCTCCCTTCAGGAACTTGGTGTCACAGGCTCTGCTCTCTCCCTTCTCTCGTCCTACCTCGATGGCCGCACCTACCGGGTAACCTGGCGAGGATCTGTGTCGGAACCGTGTCCTCTTACTACTGGAGTTCCTCAGGGTTCCGTGCTGGGTCCCCTCCTGTTTTCGCTTTATACCAACTCTCTTGGCGCTGTCATTCGCTCGCATGGCTTCTCTTACCACAGCTATGCCGATGACACCCAACTAATTCTCTCCTTCCCTCACTCGGACACCCAGGTGGCGGCTCGGATCTCTGCCTGTCTAACTGACATCTCTCAGTGGATGTCCGCCCACCATCTGAAAATCAACCCCGACAAGACTGAACTACTTCTCTTTCCCGGAAAAGACTCGCTTACCCAGGACCTGACAGTCAACTTTGGAAACTCTGTGCTAACGCCCACTTCGACTGCTAAGAACCTCGGCGTCACACTCGACAACCAACTCTCCCTGACTCCCAACATCACTGCGACAACGCGATCCTGTAGATACACGCTCTACAACATCAGGAGAATACGTCCCCTTCTCACTCAGAAGGCAGCGCAGGTACTGATTCAGGCTCTTGTCATCTCCCGCCTGGACTACTGCAACTCCCTCCTGGCAGGTCTCCCTGCCACCGCCATTCGACCTCTGCAGCTCATTCAGAATGCAGCAGCTCGACTGGTCTTCAACCTTCCGAAATTCTCCCACACTACTCCACTCCTCCGCTCTCTTCACTGGCTACCGGTGGCCGCCCGCATCCAGTTCAAAACACTGGTGCTCACGTACCATGCTGTGAATGGATCGGGTCCAGCTTACATCCAGGACATGGTCAAACCCTACATCCCAACCCGCACTCTCCGCTCTGCATCTGCAAAACTACTCGTCCCTCCCTCACTGAGAGCAAAACACTCGACTAGGTCTCGACTCTTCGCTGTCCTTGCGCCGAAATGGTGGAACGAGCTCTCTGAAGACATCAGGACCGCAGAGAGCCTTCACATCTTCCGCCGCAAACTAAAGACACACCTCTTCAGACTCTACCTCGACTAAAGACTAACAAATTGTAGCACTTAAATTGTACTTGTGACGTCACTCATCTATAGCAAATTGTAAATTCGCTTATTTGAGGAAATTGCACTTTCTTGTTTCTTGTTCTCCTGAGTTTGTACCCTATGGTTGAATGCACTTATTGTACGTCGCTTTGGATAAAAGCGTCAGCTAAATGACATGTAATGTAATGTAAATGTAAGCACTGGAATTTTCTTGAATATCTCATGTTATGTGATCTTAAGAAGAAGAAGAAGAACTACAAAACCCTGAAAAAACTTTCCACTATGTAAAAGTATGACAATGTGTTTTCTCAGCTTCCCTTTGAGAGAAAGAGCCTGTTTTTTCCAGCAGAGGGCCTAGTGCAAAGATGAGGCCGCGTGCAAAGAGGAGGGGCGTGGCAGAGAGGGGCCGTGTGCAAAGAGAAGGGGCGTGGCAGAGAGGGGCCTTGTGCAAAGATGAGGCCGCGTGCAAAGAGGAGGGGCGTGGCAGAGAGGGGCCGTGTGCAAAGGGGAGGGGCGTGGCAGAGAGGGGCCGTGTGCAAAGAAGGTCAGCTCGAGGTCATTAACTCCTCTATCTGTCTTTACTGGAGGATTCTCCTCTTTATAAAATACTCCTAAACAGCAGCTGCTGGTTTTAGTGCGCGTGCTGCACGTTGCCCTCCTACTGTGGTAGCATGTCGTTTTATAGCCTGTAGTTGCGTAGTTTTTAGTTGTTTGTTAGTATACAAAATGGACACAGTTGTTTACTTATTGATACTTTGGTGCATCACTTTATTATTTGTGTAGTGTAAAATACACATAATTGTGTGTTTCTGGATACACAATAACACACACATCTATTGGCATCGTGTCCGGCTGACTCGGCTGACCCGATGCAGATGTTCTCAGCAGAAGGTGGAGCACATCTGGACTCAGCTGAAGAGCTTCTTGACCTTCAGGGCGAACTCCCCCAGCTGGCTGCTGCTCTTGATCTCCTCGCCCAGGCCGCTCGTCTTCATCACCTCCTCGTGGCCTTCGTCAAACAGACGCTCGCCGATGGCGTCCTTCACCCGGTCCCTCCACGCCGCCAGCCTGGGGCGGCCCCCGAAGACGTCCACGCCGACGCCCACGGGCTGCGACGCAAAAACACACAGACTGGGGTCTCAAACTCCGCCGACTGGGGGGCTACGGGCGCTCTTCGCCGGTGGGATCGTCAGTGCCGCCACATAAATACTCATTATTATTATTATTATCACTATTTATTCTGTGGACCACAGTGATATTGATTAGAGGCACAATTCATTACTTTTTAATTAAGCTGTTCTGTATAAAGTTTGGGAGAAACTTGACATATGCAGCATATTTATATATTTATTTTGAAAGAAAAGTTACTTTATTAAGTATTTCGAATAATACATATATAACCTTGTCATAAAGTCATTCGTTTACAGTAAACAAAATCAACTAAAAGCAATTTTGAGAAAAAAATACATTATGAAGAACACAGGACAAAAAGTAAAAATTAAATATATATTAGTAAAACCACAATAATAGGTAGTTGTTCCTTTCTCATACCCACCAGTAGCAGTGGTACTAGTAGTAGTACCTGTAGTGAGAGTATTACCTGCATGATCTCCACGATGGCCACCAGGTCGGCCAGAGAGATCTTCTCCCCGATGAGGAACGCTCTGCTCTGAAGGAACTTCTCCTCCAGCAGCCGCAGCGACTGGTTCAGATCCTCCACGGCGGCCTCCATCTTCTCCTGCGCCACCTCGTAACCCATGACGACGGGGAACAGAGCCTGAGGAGTTCCAGTAGAATCAAGCTATTGGAAAGTCTATCCATGCTAATTACGTACTAAAAGTATTGGTACAGGAAGTGAGACGTGAGAACAGTTTGAAAGGAAGGAAACAGGATAATACAAAAAGGAAGTAAGTGGTTGTGTGTTTGTACGTGTATGTGTGTGTGGTTGTGTGAGGTTGTGTGTCCGGGCCTCCTACCTTCAGCAGGAAGACCTTTGACCCGTGAGCTCGCAGGTTGAGGTGCTGCCATGACAGGTACTCGTTGACCCGAGCTCTCTGCTGCAGGTCTTCAGGGAACCAGTGGTCCTTCACCAAGGCCCTGTGCTTCTGCACCAGGTACTTCAGAATGGCCGTGCTGCAAGGGGGGGAGGGGGGGGGGGGGGTCACCTCACCTTTCTATGCGTCTCACACCTTATTGACTCACTGTAAGAGTCTTCTGCACAGCGGCAACTACAGCTTCCATGTCAGACTCTACAGAAGTCTGCGACTAACGTTGTTATTAGATCTATTACACATCACACCCTTTAAACCCCCCGCCCCTCTTTATACTCACTCCGGCTCATAAATACCATACTTTTTCATTTAATAATGCATAATGAGCGGATGTGAGGAGGTGGTGGTACCTCTCCGTCAGCACGAAGCCTCCGTCCTTCATCACAGGAACCTTCCTCACGGCGCTGATGTCTCCAAACTCCTCCGTGTACTGTTGCCCTGAGACAAAGAACACAGGCGTCGGACTGTTTGTGTTGCCATGGGAACAAGCGTGTAACGCCCTGATGGAAGAAGAGATGAACAGCAGAGGAATGTGAAATAGAGGATGGTGGGGTTGTTTTGTAAAGCTGTGCAGCTGCAGCTTTCTGGGTGGAACGGGAAGGAATGTGAACTGATAGCATGGAGGAAGAGGAGGGACAAGAGGAAGAGGAGGCCCTCCTTCCTCTTTCAACAGAAAAAAGTTTGAGTTCCTTTGGTTCTCCTGCTAAACGCGTCCAAAGAATCCGCGCCGTGACTTCCTGCGAGTCCGAGTCCACCTCCAAAGTACTTTAAAGTCCCAAAGTGATCCAATGTGATCTCTGCCAACACCAACATAAAGAGAGAGGGGGGGGGGGGGGGGTACCTTTACTCAGATCCACCAACTTGAACTCGAAAGGGATCCCGACCGCTCTGGCGAACAGGAAGACGGATCGGCAGGGCTGCGAGCGCAGGTCCAGATAGAGCTCCATGTCCTCCTCTGGTCCCCCCGACGTGTGAGGGCTCACTGCTCCTGCTAGACTCTGGTCCTCCCCCTGCAGGGACGACTCCGCTCCTCCCCATGAAGAGACTCTGTTCCTCCCCCGTCTGATGCACACGGCAAACAGCGGCGACTGTTTGCCGTGTGACCTTTGACCTCGGCTGAAATGTTGAGAAAATATTTGCTTATGTCTCCTGATGTCTGGTGTGACAGTGCAGATTAATAAAAAAGCTCTTTAAATGTGCAAAGTGAATCATTTTCATTTGTATTCTCTGGACAGATAAAAAAGTAAAAAAAGTACAAAGTTATTAATCATTGTATAAGCATAGAGACAGACAGACAGACAGAGAAGGTTCAGCACTTATATTTACAAAGAAACACATCAAATGTTATTTCACTTAACTTACACTTAAACTTTTAATTTTTCACTATTTCCTGCAATTTAATCAGCAAACATATTCAGAATTTCTTTCTGAATTTTCACAGTTCTTAACGAGTTTGGTCCTTAAAACGGACAAGGTAATTATTGTGGGTGACTTTAACATTCATGTGGATGTCGACAACGACAGCCTTAGTACTGCATTTCTTTCATTGTTAGATTCAATTGGTTTCTGTCAGTGTGTAAATAAACCAACTCACTGTTTTAACCACACTCTCGACTTGGTTCTTGTGTCTGGGATTGGGATTGAACATTTAACAATTTTTCCACAGAACCCTCTCCTGTCGGACCATTGTCTGATAACCTTTGAATTTCTACTATCAGAACCACCTCCTCCTGCCAAAGGTTTCTACAGTCGACGCTTATCGGATATTGCTGTAGCCTTATTTAAAGAAGCCATTCCTTCTGCTCTAAGTTCAGTGCCCTGCCTCAAGATACAAGAAGACTCCTGTGAGAACCTCAGTCCGTCCCAGATCCATCATTTTGTCGATACTGCTACAGGCTCTTTGAGAGTGGCGCTGGACGCTATTGCTCCTCTGGAAAGAGGAATAGAAGCAAGAAGGAAGTCTGCTCCGTGGTATAACCCTCAAACACGGAACCTAAAGCAAACTGTGCGGAAACTTGAACGATTATGGCGTTCCACCAAATCAGAAGGATCTAGGCTAGTTTGGCAAGACAGCCTTAAAACGTATAAGAAGGCTCCGTAACGCAAGAGCATCTTATTACTCATCATTAATAGAGAAAAATAAAAACAACTCCAGGTTTCTCTTCAGCACTGTAGCCCGACTGACAGAGAGTCACAGCTCTGTCGAGCCGTGTATTCCTTTGGACCTCACTAGTAACGACTTCATGAACTTCTTCAATGATAAGATTCTGACTATCAAAGAGAAAATTGATGGTCTCCTGCCTTCAACCAGGACCGACCTGTCCTCCGATGTAGGAACCTTGGATGCAGCAGTGGGCCCTGATGCCTGTTTAGATCCCTTCTCTTCCATCAACCTTGATCAACTGACTTCTTTATTTTCAAAGTCTAAATCTTCTACTTGTCTCTTGGATCCGATTCCGACCAAGCAGCTTAAGAACATTTAATTGGTATCAAAGGAACTGCACTCAGCTGGTTTAAATCCTACTTATCGGATCGATCCCAGTTTGTGCTTGTAAACGGTGAATCCTCGACGACCACCAATGTTGGTCACGGAGTCCCACAAGGTTCTGTACTTGGACCGATTTTATTTACCCTCTATATGCTTCCTCTGGGCGATCTTATCAGGAAACACCGCATAAACTTCCATTGTCATGCAGACGATACTCAGCTGTATCTGTCGATCAAGCCAGAAGAGACGGACCAGTTAGTTAGACTCCAAGAATGTCTTGGAGACATCAAAACTTGGATGACCGGCAACTTCCTGATGCTAAACTCAGAAAAAACGGAAGTTATCCTGATAGGCCCAGAGCGCCTTCGAAGCCAGCTGTCACATGATACAGTTTTTATGGATGGAATTGCTCTGGACCAGGATATGACCTTCAACTCGCATATAAAGACTTCAAGGACTGCCTATTTTCATCTACGTAACATATCAAAAATCAGGAACTTCCTGTCTCAAAGTGATGCAGAAAAATTAATTAATGCGTTTGTCACTTCCAGACTGGACTACTGTAATTCTTTGTTATCAGGCTGCTCTTGTAAATCTCTTAAGCCTCTCCAGTTGATTCAGAATGCTGCAGCATGTGTATTAACAAGAACTAAGAAAAGGGATCATATCACTCCTGTATTAACTTCTCTGCACTGGCTCCCTGTTAAATCAAGAATAGAATAAGGTACTTCTCCTCACCTACAAGGCACTTGCTGGTGAGGCACCGTCATATCTTAAAGAGCTTGTAGCACCTTATTGCCCTACAAGGCAGCTGCGCTCCATAGTTGCTGGTTACTTGTTGTTCCTATGGTTTTAAAAAGTAGGCTGGGGGCCAGAGCCTTCAGTTATCAAGCTCCTCTTTTGTGGAACCAGGTTCCACTTTCAGTCCGGGGGGCAGATTCGGTCAGCTCTTTTAAAGTAAAACTTAAAACGTTCCTCTTTGATTGTGCCTATAGTTAGGGCTGGCTCAGGTTAGTCCGGACCAGCCCTTAGTTAAGCTGCCTTAGGCTTAGACTGCCGGGGGACTTCTTAGGACACACCGAGCTCCTCTCTCACGCTCTCGTTCTACCATAATTCAAGTTTTATTAATGCACATGACTAATTCAGCTTCTTTCCTGGATTTTTTTTGTGCTTTCTCCCCTATCAGGTCTCCATAGATCGTAGTTCCTTCTGGACCCTGTTCCTGACACCTGCTGCTGCCATCATTATCATCATCATTATTTTAGATATTTATCATATTACTGTACTCGTAAACCAACATTACCCTCTCCTAAAGTCTCTGTGCTCTCCCTCCCCCCAGGCTTCTGTGGATGGTGGTTCTATCTGATGGTGGTTCTATGTGATGGTGGTTCTATCTGATGGTGGTTCTATGTGATGGTGGTTCTATGTGATGGTGGTTGCCCCTGCAGGGGTCCTGCTGTGCGCCTGGTTTACTACTCACAATTACTTGAATCATTTCTGTCATATAGTCTCATGTATTATACATTGTTCATTCTGTACACATGGCATCATTGTAGTCGTCCATCAGGAGACGGATCCTCCTCTGACGTTCTCACTAAGGTTTCTTCCCTTTTTTCCCTCTTGGAAGGTTTTTTTCATTGTTTGGGGAGTTTTTCCTGTGCCGATGGGTTTCGGGGCAGAGGATGTCGTATGTGTACAGACTGTAAAGCCCTCTGAGGCAAATCTGTAATTTGTGATTGAGGGCTATAAAAAATAAAATGAATTTCATTTAATTTAATTTCATTAATACTCAGAAAAGAATGAATGTACAGAGTCATCTGAAGACAGACAGAATGAAAGAAACCTTTATTTAGGAAACTACTTTCTGCTTTATTGTGTTAGCGAGGGGGGGCAGTGGCATCTGGTCGGGGCTCAAACCTCCGGCCACCAGGTTCATCTCCATCTCACTGCGGTCTGCAGAGGCCTCCACCTCTGGATCACAGCTGGAAGTGATAGTATACTAGTTATCAGATGATATATTCACACCATAAGTGATATTTGTTGATGCAATAATGTGCTTTAATGCCGCCACTATTAGCTACTTATGTTCGCAGCAATGAGACTGTACTTTTAAGTAGTATACATCATAGTTTACTTTATTATATTACTATTGAGCTCAATCAGGAACTAATATGGTTAAATAAATTATGTAAAAAGTAGGATAGTTTTGTCTTAGATGTAGTAGACTAGAAGTACAAAGGAACATAAAATGTACAGTGACCATCAAGAAAGTTCTTCTTCTTCTTCTTCTGTCACTTTCTTTCTCTCTTCCTGTTTGAGGGACGGGGGTGAGGAAGGGGATCGACCTGAGAGCCCCGCGGATCAACTCCAAGCCGGACTCACTGACCTTCTCCTCTCCGGCTCGGCCTCGCGCTTCCAGCAGTCGATGGCCGCTTCAAGCGTTTTGTTGTGACCGACCAGCAGCTCCATCTCGGTCTCCCGGTCGGACCGCTGCTGCACCAGAAGGTCCAGCCGCTGCTTCAGCTCCTGCTGCTGGCGGGATTTAATCGCTGAGCGGAAGAGAAAGGAAACGAGGAGGAAACGCCATCCTCGCCTGCGGGCTGAGCGTGGACGGGCTCTTCCTGGTCTTTTTACTTTGTGGCCTCCACGGTCCTCCTCAGCAGCTCCAAAAAAAACCCGAGAGAGAAGTGTGTACTGTGTGGATAAAATAACTCTTAATCATTTGTATTATATGTAATACGTACACTATATTGTTTATCATGACATTTGTAAAATGTCTCTTTTCAATCTCAAGATTTTGAACAGTGAGCGTGTGTGTGTAGTACTGATGTTGTGGAGAAATAAAGCCGATGACACACTCACATTGTGGGGACTCGCCTTCTTTTTGGGGACAAAATACAAAACGTCCCGGATTTGATTGGAATTGGATTTTAGAGTGAGAACTCGGTCTAGTCTCAAGGGAATCAATGTAAGTCATTAGAATGTAATAAAGCCTTGAAAGAACGATCGCGTGTGTATTTTTGTTTGAGGTTGTACGTCCATGTTGTTGCAGCTGCCCCTCATCACCAGCAGAGGTCAGCAGAGGCCGGCTTGGTTTACTGTGGAGACTGAGGCCCGAGAGAGATGGTCGACTTCTTCAACTAGTTTCTCCATAGTACCATATATAAACAGGAAGGTTAAGGTAGTTTATTGGAATAAACACCAATACAAGGTTACTAAATATTAGCTAGCTAGGTTCCGCCATGCTAAAATGCTACACTGAGCCCAGCAAAGTTGCCGCTTAATGTTGCTTTGCATCACTATGTAATTATGAAGCTAGCTAGGTAGTTAGCCAGCTGTACGCAGAAGGTCCTAAAACCAGAGACGCTTCTTTTAAAGTTTCTTTTAATCGACATCATGATGTGTTGGAAAGCTCCGGACAAGCCAGCGAGCAGATTGTTTTTTTCACCAAAGTGAAAACTAAAGTTGTAGAAGGAAACCAGGTAAATATTGAAATATTCTCTATGTAAAAAGTACAAAACTATTTAATTAAGCAACTTTTAACTTGGACCATCTGCAGGTTTCTTTATCATCAGAAACTGATGTGATTCCCCAGCTATGCTACAATGACGAACACAACTGCCCATAGGAAAAATGTGTTGCTCATCTGTTGTTCAATCTCATCTCGCGAGCTCAATTTGAGCATCTCATGTTCATATCATTCT